>NW_015644380.1:1308859-1395599 GCF_001515625.1 Sinocyclocheilus rhinocerous
AATAGAAAGTTAAAAAAACTGTTTTTTTTTTTTTATAAATATTTTGTGACTATAGAAATGTCTTGACTGTCACATTTTTTAACATTTATTTAATGCATCATTGCTAAATAAAAGTATTAATTTATTTAAAAAACAATCTTATTGACTCTAAACTTTGAAACAGAAGTTTTCAAAGTGGGGTCAGAAATAGGTTTAGAGAAACAAATAATAAAAAAAATTAAATGGTTTAAAGTTAAATTGAAACATAAAATGTATTTAAAAAATATAAAATGTATAAATTTTTTTTTTTTTTTTTAATACTAAAATGTAAAATTCAATCATTTTCATAATTTTTTCCACTGTAAATACTTGTTTGAATGAGGCTATTGTTCCAGGACAATATGACTCCCACAAGATGGGTACAAGATGGCGAAATTATTACCCATCATCTTCAGGTGCAATAGGCTTGAATATTGCGTTGAAATGTCAGCTATATCATTACTACCAGCTTTATGAACCTCAAAAAGTGCATTTTGTTCCAAGACTTTTATATTTTAGATATTTACAGGATATACATTTTGCCTGTGTACACACCTGTAAGCTGTTATTGCTGTACTGAATGGTCAAACTCTGCCGAAACTGTAGTGTTCTTTCTCCAGCATCATTGCACAGAAGAGTAGCAGAAGGCTGAGCATCTGATTCCTCACATGGTTCATTCAGACAGGTCAGGAGCGAAGATGAATTATGGAAAGCCACCTTAACCTGCAAATTAAAATGATTATCAAAATCACTTCTGTGTCAGATTGACAAATACAACAGATTTAGCACTGATTCCTACAGGGACAAAGTAAAAAAGCTGAAATCCAAGACACAGAATAAGCAAAGAAACAATATGACCTGCATGATTTGTTTAGGCTGTAACAGAAGTGATATTTGCTCGTCTCCTGGTCCAGAGATTCCTGTTGTGTGTCTGTGAGAGGGTGAGCTGCTGATCAGTTTAAGGCTCTGTCGGGGCAGCAGCACTGAGAATGGAGGGTGTGTGCTCAATCTGAAACTCAAGGCCATATCCGTATTGTTCTTCAGCTGGAACGTCCAAGTTATTCTGGATTCCTTCTACAGTCCAAACGGACAGACAAAAAAATGTCCAGCTAAACCCTCACACCACCAACAGGAACTGTCAAAATTAACTTGCTTGTACTTTGATTTGGATACATATTGTTTGTTTGAAGTGCACCTGTGTCTGTGATGCTCCGTCCAGTGTATCACTGGCAGCTGCTGTGAATTCCAGTACGTCTGTATCTTCTGCCATCTGCACTGACAAGCTACACACACACACACACACTGATTGACAGTTGTCTATATATTATGTATTTATTTACTTGTATGAAATGCTTGTGATAGAAGCAATATACTGATTTTTATATATGCTAAAAATGTGAGTAGTGCTCGGGCATTGCTAGGGCATCACTAAGTGGTTGCTATATCAATACATGAATTAAACACATTTGTAACTCACACGGCAGGTTTTACATTAGCCTGCATGTCCAGCCTCAAAGGTTCTAGTTCATAGCCCTGTGCTCTCTCCACTTTGCCTGGAGTCAATGATGCAAGCTACAAGATAAATAACAGTGAAATGACATTACCTTGACTGTAAAACTTATTCTGTTTTTCATTTTTGAAAGTGATTGTGAATGTAGCACAATGTAGTCTGTATTAGGTGAGCTGGATGAGATTAATATACCTTAGAGTCCAGGTTCATGAAACCCAGAGCATAACCCAAACACTTTTGACTGGTTGAACATGACAGGATCAGAGGAGTGAAAGACACATGATGGTGCTACTGCCCCCTGCTGGAACTACCTGTAGTAAAGTGCATATTAAATGTTTTTCCCCCCATCACACCCTATCATTAATGTTCTTAATCCAGATATGGAAATAAAACAGATCCTAATGGAGACCTGGGACAGTGTTGAATTCCATAACCTACGGTTTGCTGTGGAGTGATGCAGTATGGGTAGTCAGAGACGTTCCCTTCATGAGGCTTCAGAAACACAGAAAACAGTTTCTTCACTGGAGCCAGAGACCTAGAAGGGCTTCTGCCCTCCTCTCCATCACATTCTTCCTCATTCTGTCCAAAATCTTCCTACAAAACAGAAAATGCACTTTTTTGTTTGTGTGGTGAAGCTGCACCAGAAGCTGCATCTGTTTTGGGATGTTGCCATGAAAACTAAGCCTAGACTCACAGATTTGGTCATGAAAGTTGAGCTTGTTCCTTCTCTGCTGGGGGTGTGGCTGTCATCCCATGTGCGTGGGAACATGACGGATGAGTCCAGCCCTCCAAGAACTTCATTGCCATCAGCATCCTTCAGAGGAAAGGGTTCACCACATGCAACCAACAGATCTATCAATTTGCTATCACCGACCTCCAAGTTGTAGGTCATCCAATCCATACGGATATCTGAAAGGTTTCAGAAAATGACATGATGTATGTACTTTTGTAAACTTGATGTATGTACATTTGTGAACTCAATGTAGTGAATGACTCACCATACGGACTGGTGTTAATGAGCCGTAAAGAGCGTGACACAGTGTCTCCTCCAGAAACATGGCTTCCAAATCTGTCAATCATAAATATCAAAGAACTGTCTTTGCGTGTAAACTGCAACATCTAAAGTATCCTATAAGTACACTGACCGTATAATTGGACCCTGGTTCTGGTTGTCAGGTTGTGGTCCAATCATCTGAAAGTAAATGGGGCAGCCCCTCACAGACATCTGGATAGGAATGGGAGTTGGATCTAGATCTCCAACCTGAAAGTCAGAATTCACTGTAACTCAACTGTTTAATTTGAGAAAGGCAAAATATTTATAATGAAACAAGATGTTTGATTGTTTTGTGACATACTTTACATATGAGGTTGTCTTGATAATTCCCCCACATATTGGTGAAAGCAGTGATATTGATGGTTTGAGTCTCAAATGGGCCGAGCATCCCACTGTTCGCTTCAACAAAGAATGCTGCACCTCTCCCATGGGAAAGAAGACCGTTTACAAATTCTGGAAGTAAAGAAAGAAAATGCGTTTTTGACTTTGCTGTTTCACTTTCACTGATACTGTAGAGCACAAAAGAATAGGTTCCACCAACCATCATATGCTTTTTGCTGTATTTTTTTGGCCTGGACAGAGTGGAGAGGTGCACCGCTCCTGTTTTCAACATTGATAATAAGAAGAAATGTTTCCGAATCATACTAGAATGATTTCTGAAGGAACATGCATTTAAAATTGTAATGATATTTCGCAATATTACAATAAATTCAGCCTCGGTGTGCATAAGAGACTTCTTTTAAAAACATTTTAAAAATCAACCCCAAATGCTATATTAATGGTTAATTAAACGTTAGTCTTTTTTTAAATAATATTTTTGTATTAATACTAAAAGAAGTCAGAATAAATATATGAATGAAGAATAAAGATATGTAACGTACCTTTCAGAGTTTTCATCCAATTGTGAAGGACAGCATCCAGTAAAGTACTCTGCTTCAACAGTGAACGGAGCAGTAATAGCGGTGTCGTTAGTTATCAGCAACTGCCGTTTGATAGATTTGCCAATGACGACTGGCTCATGCTCACTGAAGTCCAGTGTGATTGTTTGGTGATCGGCATCCTTTGAATTAACACTAAATATGTAACAGTGAAAAAGACAGTGATATTGCAAAAAAAAAGCTAATAAAAAGACCAAAGTCCAGGGAAATTTGAATATGAGGTATTTGTGGCATTACCAATCAGAAGGCAGTGAGTAGGAAACTCTGAGAGGTTTGGCTTTAGAAAAAAAGCCCAGCAACAATGGACTCTCCATTCCTTTTACTTCACAAACTGCAGCCACTTTAGTCAGTTCCTCCTAAAAACATAAAGTCTTATTCACAATAATGTCTCGAAAAATATATTGCGCTAGAGCTTGAATATCAACAGATGATTCGTTTATATTAAGCTGTGGGTGTTACAGTAGCAGTACATACAACAGTGTGAGCAGTGAATGATACAGAGACTTCTGTCTTGGCATTGGGCTCCAGAGTGCCTGCAGAGGGGCTGAAGGTTGCAGAGCAGAGATGAGCTTGCGCACCTTGGAGCTGAGAAGAAGTTTGAAGTTAAAGTTAAAGTTTGGAACACTATGTGAATGACTAGAAAAATAATACTTGGTCTAACTTGTACAATATCACAACATTATATCACAGCAATACTGAATTCTTTTGACTGGTTGACAGACATTGAAAGATTCATTAATTTGGCTTCATTTAGGGAATTATACTGACGCCTAGTGAATGAAATATTACGCAAAAGCAAATTTGCATTACATAAATGTGTGTTTTATTTTCTGTGAGTTATGACCACATCACGGGTTAACATCACTTCACATTCTTTCCAAACTATCGTCACTGGCTTGGGTTTTTTTGAACAAGATAAAAACATCTTGAGATAAACACAATATATAAACTGTCTCACCTTGCTCCAGGTGAAGTGGGCTGGCAGTAGTGTTTGGTTAAACAAGGTAACACTGCCTGTCTGTGGAACACCTACATACAGATCAGCCAACACCAGCTCACAGCTCAGCAAGCACACCTGAGGAGACTGGACGACTGCTCGTACAGAGAGATGACTAAAGACAAACAAATGCAAACCTTCACTCAAATACGTGACAAAAGAAATGACTGCTTTTCATTAGGTAACATTTCTGTAGTATTCTCTTCTTGTAGTTCAGACACAATATGACAAAAGATGTGACTCATTTCCTCACCAGCCAGTGCCGTTAAGCACAGTAAGCTGCAGGACTGACTCAAAACACTGGCAGTACAGGGCCCTGAAGACCACATCCACACTGCAGGATGCCAGGGGAGGCAGCACACCTTTATTTGGATTCATATACACCTGAACGCAAATGCAGAAAAGGAGATAAAAAATAAAAAAACAGCTTTTGAAAAAAAATATCCACACTATATATTTGTATACATCTGTGTGCTGATTTATAATACTAATAACATTTAATACATAATACCAATAAGTTTAAACGCTTGACTTGATTTCTAAGAAGCGTAAATGGGGTGTTGTACCATGCCCTTGATTGGCGGCTGGGTGTGGGACAGTTCCTCTAGGCTCCAGTGGGCATCTAGCAGGCTGTTGTTGGTGATATCAATGGTGGAGATGCTCTCACTTCCCATTTGCAGCAAGCCAAAATCCAGACTGGGCACATTCACTGAGCAATGCGCACCCTGAGACACCATATTAAATATACTGAATTTGAATGAAACGGTAAGACATAATTTGCTAAAGAGAACATTTGTGATGGCCTCCACATAGCATACTGAGTATAAATCATTGGGAGATGGATTCAAACACCTTAAATGTGACCTCAATGGCCAGCCCTATAGTTTTAGGATGGTGCTGAATGTGACACTGTAGGGTGGAGTTAAAATGACCCGGATCGCTTCCAGTCAGAACCAGCTCCATGTCGAAACACTCATTCATCTCTGTAAGCAAGCACATGTTAGAAATCATTTATTTGTGTAATTTGTTTATTAATTAATAGACTTATACACTACCGTTAAAGTTTGGAGTCTGTAAGATTTTTTATTGTTTTTGAATAAAGTTTCTTATGCTCACCAAGGACATAAAACACAGTAAAAACAGCAATATTGTGAAATATTATTACAATTTACAATAACTGTTTTCTATTTTTATATATTTTAAAATGTAATCTATTCTTGTGACGGCAAAGCTGAATTTTTAATATCATGACGCCAGTCTTTGGCAAGTGTCACATTATCCTTCAGAAATCATTCGAATATGCTGATTTGCTGCTCAAGAAACATTTCCTGTTATTATCAATGTTGCAAACAGTTGTGCTGCTTAATATTTTCGTTGAAACGGTCATAGATTTTTTTCAGGATTCTTTGATGAATATGAAGCTCAAAAGAACAGCAATGAAATAGAAATCGTTTTTAACATTATAACTGCCTTTACTGTCACTTTTGATCAACTTTATGTGTCCTTCATACAAGTATTAACTTCTTTAAGAAAATCTTACTGACTCCAGACGTTTGAACAGTATATCTGTTTGTTCATACTACATTAATTTACTGATACACTGCAATGCTCACCTATTTCTCCTGTTGAAGGCTCCACTTCAATTACATGACATACAATACGCTCCCATTCAAAGTGAATGACTGATTTGCTGTGATTCCACATCTAAAACACACACATGCACACAAAACATATACATGTCTGGCTTCAAAAACATTTTATGATGCAAATTATATTGGGAATTAAGAAAGAACTTCAGAGAGTCAATTTGACCTCTGCACTCAGTGCTACCTTGAATCTCTTGCGGATTGAGTTGTGTATGTAAGTCTCCCCTGATATTAAAACAGCATACGGTTCAAGAAGGATCTTATACGGCTCAGTAGAACCTTTCATTTCAATCTCTAAAGCAGTCACATCCTTTACATGGAGAGCTGTGTTGAGAGACATCCTGTAAATCAGCACACAGAAGTTTCTACATGATGTGCTTATTGACCCGAAAAAATGTATCCTAAATATCAAACGTAAAAGTAAAGTTCATTTTACCCATCATCACTGATTCTGGGTGGATCGGGAACATTCATGATCACCAACTGGCAGACACTGTGGTAGTCTTTTAACTGGGACAGATTAAAAAAATTGTTCAGAGAGTTATTTTATTATCATTTGGCATACTGTTTTTGTTCATATTTTTTAAGTAGATTTTATTTTACAGTTTGTGTTTTTATTTTTATTTTAATTAAAGTTTTAGTAATTTTGTTGTCTGTTTCAATTTCAATTAATGTTTATTTTATTAAAATTAATGACATTTTTTTAAGGTTTTAGTTTTAGTTTTAGTTAACAACAATACCCCTGGTTTAGAGTAAAGTAGAGGTGTGCACATGTGTGTAAGTGTGCGTATATGTGTGAGTGCACATACATCCTTTGGACAGTATGTGAGCAGGAACTCATGTTCCTGTGCAGGGCTCAGGATGCCCATGACTGGAGTAATGCTGAACACACTGTCTGTATCTAGATGATGCTGAATGCTGGAGGGGTCTAGAGTCTCTTCAGGCAACAGACATTGAAGGTTGGGTTTCATGATCTGCCAGTGGTACGGGAGCGCCAAGTGTCTACACATAAACGAAAATATGATTTACAAACATGCCAGTAAGTATCTGCTGTACATATTATTCTGTGTTTACACAAATGTGTGCAGGGAACTCACGCATTGTTTTTCACAACCATCGTCTTCTGTAAAGTGGAATGTGGATTGGTTGGGTTGAATCTGACATAATGGTCAGCCGTGATATCACACAACTCCCCAAATTCAGGCTGATCCTCTCCGCCTGACATTGATACCAGCTCCACAGTGACCAGCTGACCTGTACCTGAGAAAAGTCATTGAAACATGTACACATATATCTTTTTGGAGATGTCTTAAATTTCAGAGAAGAATTTTCTGTTTGGCAGAATTGTTTCTCTACCTTGCAGGGTGATGTCCTTCACTTGGCAGTTGTCACAGACAATGGTGAAGTCCTGAGAAGAGATCTCAGCAGTTGTGGGGAAAAACACAACCTAAACATAAAAAAAAACACATCCAAATCACAGACTAGCAGATTAGTGAATATAAATAAAATGTGAGCAACATCAGACTGTATGAAACGCTGTATTCACAAGATCTAAAAATGTGCAGTCAGCAACATCTAACCTCTATGACAGTGGCCTGTCCAGGGAGAAGACCAAAAATAGAGGGACTGATAGCAAAGGGAGGCTGTTCTGCGAAAGTAGACTTCACTGCAGACTGAGACACACACAGAATTACCACTTATGATGGTTAACAATTTACTAAGACAGACCAAAAGCAACAAAGGTTAAAGTCACAATGTAACAGAAGTAGTGACAGATCTTTTCTTCTGTATTGTGACATACATCCAAGTGAAACAGAGTATCGGAAAAACAAAAAGGTAGGACGGGGACTTCTGTCGGTTGTTGATTCAATGGAGGAAGAACAGGCCATTTTTAAAGCGGACTAAATGATTGGAGAAGTCCGGCACATGGGCGTCGCTAGGCCATTTTTAGGGGGGCTATAGCGTTCTTTTTCAATCAGCAGACAGCAGCGGTGCAGAGCGAGAAACAGAGGACAAGGTGTGTGTTTAACGATAGATTGTTGTAATATCTGCATCTGTGCAGTTTTGTTCTTTGTCATAAATACAGTTTACAAAATATGAATTGGTTGTAGCCTAAGTTTTCGCTGCGTTCACCTCCGGCATAAGTCACCAGTCTGTTATTTCATCAAGTTTTGATCATTTTGAAAAAAAGAATTACATTTTGATTGAAAATTACAAGCTCAAAAATGTAAAAAATTAATAGTTCACAATAAGATCAAAAACATGCATTCTGAAAATAGATTTCATTTTCACTTTAAAGGGGTCATATGATGCGATTTCATTTTTTCCTTTCTCTTTGGAGTGTTACAAGCTCTTGTTTTCGCTGCGTTCACCCCTCCTCACACCACAGCTGTTTCCTCCAGCGAAAACTAAGCACATACGAACGCATACTGTATAAAACGACCATGTTGCCATTTTCATTTGAAAATTTAACTTTCAATGTAATACGTTTTTCAGTGCATGTGGCAAAGAGGTTTGCATACTTGAGCTAAGGAAAGAGGGTTGTACTATGCTGTAATTATGTCCCCACTGATGCAAACAAATGCCTCGTTTGTAATGGGTTTTAATGTTTATGTCTCGTCGCTCCGGCCGGACACGGCATCAACAGTATGTGAGGGGCGTAACATTTCCGTCTCACGCTTGAGGTATTCGGCCAATCACAACGCATTGGATAGCTGGCCAATCACAGCACACCTCGCTTTTTCAGACCGATGAGCTTTGTAAAAATCGACGCGTTTCAAAAAGGCGGGGCATAGAGGAGAAACAATAATGTACAGTATGTGGAAAATAATTTGTTTTTTGAACTTTAAACCGCATAAACACATTTCATTACACCAAATACACAAAATAATGTTATTTTTAGCAGCATCATATGACCCCTTTTTAAGACATTGTTTGTATTCAATTTAAAATGTACAGATAAAAGAAGGTTCAAGTGTGCAATAGTTTATTTAAACCCGCAGATTATTTAAAAAAATGAAGAGTAGAAAATATGAGATTTACTGGAATTCATAAATAATAATACTGTCACAGAAAGGAATCTTAACTATGAACTGAATGAGATTTCATGTTGAAATTTGCTTGCTTACCCTAAGGCTTGAGGCAGGCCACTGTTTCTTAGGCATTACACAGAATGTTCCTGCACTCAGTCCTTCATTCCGACATAAAACCTCCATAAACTTCACCCCTCCCACCAGGCAGTAACCGCAGTCCATGACAGAAGGCACTGGCACACAGAAAGAGGAGAGGCAATGATTCAACTTTAAATCCATTATTATTGATCAATATCAAAACAAGCCAAATTAAGATATTTTGAATGTCAGTTGACTTCCATTGTTGTTTTTCATTTTTAGGTGAACTATCCCTTTAAGATCTAGATGTTGAAAGAGTTAAGTTTATGACTCACAACTGAGTATTGGAGGTGGTCTGTGGGCCTCTATCGGTATAATGAGAGGATACGGCAACTGCATCTCCACAACCAGAACGTCCTCATAGTCAGCCAGAGAGTCTGGAGCAAAACGCACCATATACTGGCAACTCATTCCAGGAGCGACAATTCCCCCCTCACCAGGGAACCTGCCTGTGAAACATAAAGCTTTGTTACACAATTTCTTATCTTGATCTCAAAGCAGAAATTCACTGGTAGTAATTATTCACATTTTTAACAATAGATGTCGCTGTTTCCCTATTCTGCCTCCTCGAGCTGCAGGGTAAATACCAAAGAATTATTAAACTAAGTGAAAATGAGAAATGTTGCTTTGGCAACTATAAAATAAGGGTTAAGGTTTTTTTTATATTTTATTTTATTACAGTTGTAGGGACAGTTCACCCAGAAATGAAAATGTTGTCATCATTTACTCACCCTCATGTTGTTCCAGACTTGTATAAGTTTTTTTCTTCTATCGAACAGAAAAGAAGACATTTGCTGGTAGCCATTGACTTCCATAGTGTTTTTTTCCCATACTGTAGAAGTCAAAGGCTAACAGCAAAGGTTTGATAACCAACATTCTTCAAAATATCTTCTTTTGTGTTCAACAGAATAAAGAAACTCATACAGTTTTGGAACAACTTCAGAGTGAGTAAATGATGACAGAATTTTCATTTTTGAGTGAACTATCTTTTTAATTTTTGATTTTACCTGAAGTAATGAAAATGTTTTTTAATGGTTTTAGTTTTAGTTAACGTTAAAAAACCCTGCCATTTCCTCTAGCTCATTTCAGCTTCAATGCAAATCATGCAGAGAGAACTCCTGGCAACATAAATGAGTCTTTCAGGAGGTCAGCAGGTGCTTTTTTTTTTCTTTAGACTCCAACAGAGAAGTGTGGGGAGGTTGGAGGAATCATTCGAATGTGATGGCTAGTCGCAGTCATGTTTTTGAGCTCCAACGCAGTCTACAGAAAACAGAAGGCACTATTAAGAACTGAAAACATACCGAACTAGAAAGACACCATTCAGAAGTGGCCCAGTAGGGAAAATTTAATTATCATTTACACTAGGGGTCATATCATAAAAACCTCACATTATTGACTTAGTCAATAAAAATATGCAGTACACAGTCAAAACATGTTTATAATTTCATACATTTCATGTTGTATGAACAGTGTTGGGGGTAACGCATTACAAGTAACGCGAGTTAAGTAATCAGATAACTTATTTCAAGTAACTAGTAAAGTAACGCATTAGTTTTTTAATTTACAAGAAAATATCTGAGTTACTTTTTCAAAAAAGTAATGCCAGTTACTTTGTTTTCCCATTCGCTTTTACATTTGCTATAAATATAACTTTTTATATTAAAAGCAATCAAGCCCTGCTCATATTTAAAAAGTAACGCATAATGCAAATGTAACACACTACTTTCCATAAAAAGTAACTAAGTAACGTAATTAGTTACTTTTTTAGGGAGTAACGCAATATTGTAATGCATTACTTTTTAAAGTAACTTTCCCCAACATTGTGTATGAATATAATTATTCATTCAAATGGACCAAAATGAATGAAATATAAGGTGCTTTTATACCTCGTAGACGTGTCCTACTCTGTAGTCAGTGAAGATGATCACAGGTGGTTTCGCAGTGAAGATGGGAGCGGGACCAGGACTTAAGTAGAAAGGGAATTTTGTGACAATAATTTGCCATGTATGAGCTTATAATAAGTATACCCAAATAAATAAACAGAATAGAATGCAGTAGTTTTGTCATATAACTGTCCATCAGTTTATGTGCAGTAAACCAGAATCATGTGTTAATTCACAGAATACATTTGTGCACTTAGAAATTAACCACAGGAAAAGTGGTTTAAAAACCAGTCACAGTAACTAAAATATATACTTTCCCATTTACAGTCAAATATTTGAATCTAATTTCTTGGCGTACATGTTTTGCATCAACTGCCCAGCCACACTTTATGAAGTATCTCATTCAAACGGGATCTTCTGTTCTGTTGTCGACTACCAAGAAGCAGAAAACAGGAACTGCACAGAACCCATTGACTCAAAATACAGAAAGAGTCAGCTGAGGCATTTTGATAGTCTTGTGATTCTTCTGGCCGCTGTGAAGGGAAAATTTCCTCATTTAAATGGACAAAGACATTTCAGTTGGGCCAGACAAGTGAAACAGGCAATGGAGTGATTCATTTGGAATCCAGTTTTCAATGTTCTCTTTGATTACCTCCACCTGGCATGCAGATATGTGCTTGGAGACAATAAGGCCAATAAAGGAAAACAAATAAAAAACTTATATAGGCTACATGGCTGATTATACTCATAGAATAATCCATTCTGCTGGTTTGCAATTGCACGTTGTGCTTTTTAGATGTCATACGAAGCCAAACGAAAAAATATATCACAATACATACAGGTTAGCATTTATAATACATGGCAGACAAAAGGGTGTGACCTGTTTCTTGAGTGTTCATGTGTATCATATTTCCCCTACCCAAGCTGCACAAATATTATGGCAATAATGGTTGAATAAAGCTGACCAAAATACAAACAGTGCAACAACAAAGGACAAGGCTTATAGGGATTAAAAGAAAATTCATAAAGCAGTCTATTCACTTTGAATTTGATAGGACATTAATTATTTAAAGGTGATGTGGCCAACTTTTTGTTGACCAATGAAAGATGAGAAAATAAATAATTTTAAAACAAATAATTAATATACTAATTATACTAGCTAATTATAGAGGTTATAGAAATTAGACATCAAATAAATCAATATCGAGTGTATCTACAAGTATGATCTTCCAAAAGAAAACATTAAAATCAAAAGCACAGGCACACCTTTCTCTTCCAGTGTTTTTCATGCCCCTTCCCACATTCTCCGGCCTCTTCCCTGGCATGATGAGAGACTTTCCGCCACGCTGAGCATTTGGGAGCAGGAAGCGAGGGTTGCGCAGGAACTTGTGTTGGTCTTTGTGCTTCTGCAGGGAAGCCCTGTCTTTTGCCCGACTCTGAGCACTGGGCTTCTCCATCCAAGAGGCCTTATGCAACAAACCTAGCTTTAGAGATAAAATTTTTTTGAAAAATTGACTATATATATATATACACACACACACACACACACATATATATATATATATATATATATATATATAGGACCACAGGAAAAATGTGGTCTTTCTTTTTACATTTTTCTTTTTAAATTTTCATCTTTTTAATCACCTTTTTGTCTGTACTAGTTCATATTAATTATCCTTAAGTTTGACAAATTAATTAAAAAATTTAATATTTTAATATAAAGTATATTTACTATGTATAATATTTAGAATAGTACAAATGTAAAAGTACAAATATTCAATTTATTTTTTCAAATAATGAGTAATATTAAAATTACAAGTAAAATGATGATTTAAAAAAATTGTAATCTATAGGAGTATAGCTTGTTATATCTCGAGACACGTGAATTACCCATAAATACTGTTTATCATGTGATCTGGGGGCTAAAGTGTTCATTTGAAAGAAAGCAGTGATGTAACAAAAAATATAAAGGTCATTCTACTCCCTTTGATATGAGGAAAATGGAATTATGTTCAGAGGCAAACCTCAGTGCCCTTGATGGAGCTGGACTCTGGAGAGGAAGGGAGCGTGAGTGTCTCCTCCGATTGTTCCAGCAGGCTCTGGGCCGTATGTGCAGGTGGGGGGAGAGGAGTGTAACCATCATCCTGTGGTTCGGTGAGAATGTGCATATTATAAGAGATAGTTGTCTGGGCAAAGCCTGGAGTAAACTTGCCTGTGAAAAATGGGAAAATTACAGTATTATGATGCGTAATCTTATTGTTTAAATATTTTTTACATTTATAGGTCAGTGAAAAATTACCTTTTGGGCTTTTAACAACTGGGGTGTGCACTGTTGTATAGTCCAGTGGGCAAATCAAGTTGTTGCTCCTGAGAAGCTCACTGTCCACACACCACTTGAAAGCTAATTTAACTTTGGAGACATAGAGGATTCTTCTGTTTACATGGGTTTTTGTGTCATAACACTACTAACTAACTGACGACACACTGTGGATAGTAAAAATAATGGTTGTTTAAATAAACAACTAAAGAAACCTACCTGGGGGAAGACCCAGCTGACGGTAGGCCTCACCCACTTCTTCCATGATTCTGTTGTGTTCATGCTCCTCCTTTGCAGCAGCTTGCAGACGGGCCTGTATGATGTGTGTCTCCAGCATGTCAGCGTTCTGAATCTGTCTGTTGTATTCAGAATGCACCTGATAAAATCATAAAAATTCAGTAAAAAAAAAATCATAATTTAGATAATACAAATCCAAAAAAATAAGAATTGAATAAGAATTAAGGAGCCAACACTACTGTTCAAAAGCTTGGGGTCAGTAAGATTTTTTAAATAAATTAATACTTTTATTCAGCGAAGGATTAAAATGATCAAAAGTGATAGCAAAAATGTTTAGTGTGTTACAAAAGATTTCTATTTAAAACAAATGCTGTTCTTTTGAACTTTCTATTCATAAAGGAGTCCTAAAAGTTCAAAAACATAAAAAAAAAAATTCATGTATATATGTCACATTTTATAAGAGAGGCTTTGCTCAGATGTGAAGAGAGAGGCACCTGCTGAAGCTCTTCCACATATTTTTCATGGTAGTTGTTGCTTCCTCTGCGTGATTTACTAAGATATTAGAAACAGTGTCCCTCCCAATCACCTCTATGGTGTAAAGGTCGTTGAATATGCTGGCCAGTAGATGAGAAATGTCCTGTACACACAAAACCAATTACTTTCAAGCAAAAAAAAAAAAAAAAAGATCTGATAGATTTGTTTAATGACACTTCGCCCAAAAATTTAAATTACATAATTCCTATACCATTCTATAGTATAACATAAAATTTTGTGTTCGGCGAAATACAGTTATACATGTTTATTGAGACAACATGAGGGTGAGTAAAGTCTTAAAAGGACTTTGGTAAAGTCAAACTGTTAAAATAACTAGTGGTCATTAGTCATTCTTTTACCTGAGTTGTCTTTGATGCTGGCTTGTGTCGGTTCATGGAAGGTTCAGAACTCTTTAGTGCTTTTGGTTTAGTTTCATCGGCCATTGTTTTGTCGCGTAAAAGGTGTAAAAACTTTTTAACTTTTTAAACGCAATTTAATACTTCAAGCTCCGGCACGTGTGGTGCGTAGCGAAGTAGGTTTATGGTGATATTTTATGGAAACGTGCCGTAGATACTCATATGTCTCAATATAAAACGTAACGGCAGAAATAATAAATACACTAAATGGCACCATGGAGAAGTTCCCTTAATTAGATAGACCGCCATGTTTATTTAGGGCGTCACCATAGTAACAGTGCAGGCCACCCAGAGGAAACGAGAGGCTGCTCGCTGCAGAGCAAATGGGTGGAGCTTACATGTAGCTCCCCCTCGCTAGACGTCCAGCGGGGAGGAGCTACACGTAAGCTCCACCTGTCTTGACCTAGTCTAGCTCTACCTTTATGGATCTAACGTTAGTTAAGCGACACTCATTTCGCTACCATAGTGGCTGTTAAAGTTAATGCAAGCCCTTCGTCAGATGGAACTTTAACCTAATGGAGAATTTTTTAAATTTATTATTATTGTTGATTGGGTCAAAGTAACTATCCGGTTACATCTGTCTCATCCACTTCCAGCTATTTTTAGCTGTGCAAAACAGCTCGTTTTGCTGCTTGTTATTGCAAACTGGTGTTTATGACCATATTATTTTTATGTATCATCTTAACTACGTCTGTGGAGACGTGCTGAAATGGCGTTTGGTCTTGTACTGTATCGCGTACATTGTCAGTGTCGTGCGCTTTGCTTGGCCATTTGTTGGGATAAACAGGAAAGTGTGTTCAAGCGCCAGCAAAACAGTGTAAAGCAGTAGTCTTTGTGAGAAGCAGTCAATCAGCAGAAGTTAAAAGCAGCTTGTAAGTGTATTTATTTCTTGTCTCAGTGTTTAGCGCAGTTGTCGTTGCTAGGAAACACTTGTTTTGTTTACTGTGCGGCTAACAATCTTCAATCTAGGAACACAATAATAGGATACAAGACACAAAATTGAATATCAAGTTTCAAGAACACTTTTTTTCCCCACAAAACTTTAAAAAAAAATGTTTAAACCTAAAACTACAAGGCAATACAAAGCAAAATTTAAAAAACAATATTTACCCAGATCAACCCCATCAGACAGTTAGCTTGTTAAAGGTGAGGGTCATGCAGGCAAGACACAAATTTTTCTTTTGTCATTTATTTCCTGCAAGAAAAACTCCATGTCTTCAATTCTCTCAAAGGTGAAAAGGAAGGGAGCCCGAATTTTGTCCTCATCCATTTCACCTTCATGGAAAATAGTGTCAATAAATAGGTCCCGCATTGTTATGGCCAACAAGGCATCATCCTCGGTCATCCTTAAGATCTGTGGTAAGTGAACTTTCCCAGCAAAGTGGGGTCTGTTTTCCTCCACCCAGTCACAGGCCAGCAGAATCTGTTTCATCACTGCCGAGTCCTTTGTGCAAAAAGATAAGACATTTCAATAATGATGTAATTAGTCAAGTGCTGCTCAAGCACTTTTATGAAACAGGAAAGGTAATTACAAACTATACAGTACGTGCATAATTATTATGCAAGTTGATATTCTGGTCATTTTTTTAAGCACATTTTACCAAATCCAAACAACATCAATCTTAATAACTACTATTAATTTTGTATTTAATTATATATAAGTGATATATATTTGTTAAAGGCTGGAAGTGAAAAATGCCTTATACTCATAAGGTGTGCATAATTATTAAACAGGTTTTCGTTTACAGGTAAAATGCACCAGAAAAGAGATTTAACTCAGACTGAAAAGTCAACAATTATTAAATGCCCATGAGAAATATTTAAAAGTAATGCAATGCAGAAATTGCTAAATGAAATCATGACCACTGGACAGCGAAATGGTAACAAAAAAGGGACTTTGCTAAGATAAAAAAAAAAATCCTAAAATATGACCCCCACTTAAGAACATGCTGAAGTGTTGTGAAATAGATGAAGACTGATTTTTATAGGCTTTATAGACATAGGTTGAGAATGACTCTTGAAGGACCAGCACCACATCCACGTGTACCACTCTTTGAAGAATTTTTCATCAAGAATCTGGCAGTAACTTTTGGGATCTCTAACCCTGAAAAGTCCGTCTTGCTCATTGTTGTAGCAGCTCACACCATGATCCCTTCACCACCGTCGCTGCTGTCTGACTTGAACTGGTGCCGATACCTCAGGAATCACTCTCAACCTGTTCATAAAACCTTTTCAAACAATCAGTCTTCATGTATTTCTTACAATCACACAGCATGTTTTTCTTATTAAGTGGGGGTCTTGTTTCAGGATTGTTTATCTTAGCAAAGTCCCTGAGAACCTGACGCCTTGTCTTCTGGAGACTCCAGGTAGGTTCCAGTTTTGGAAAAGGGTAGCACTGGAGACTAAAGTGTTCCTGGTGGTTTCACACCTAATTCTTCACCTTAATTTTTAATTTGTTTTCAGTTAATGTGTCTTTTCTTCTCCCGCTACTTTTTTTCTGACCATATTGACCCAATGAGCATTTCGCTGTCCAGTAGGCATGATTTATTTTAGCAATTTCTGCATTGCATTACTTTTGAATATTTCTCATGGGCATTTAATAATTGTTGACTTTTCAGTCTGAGTTAAATCTCTTTTCTGGTGCATTTTACCTGTAAAAGAAAACCTGTTTAATAATTATGCACACCTGAGTATAAGGCATTTTTCACTTCCAGCCTTTGTTAACAATTATATATCACTTATAAATGATTAAATACAAAATTAATAGTAGTTATTAAGATTGATGTGGTTCGGATTTGGTAAAATGTGCTTGGAAAAAAAATGACCAGAATATCAACTTGCATAATAATTACGCACGCACTGAAGTCAAACAATATAGTAGTGATCATAAGTTTACATAGCCCCTGCAGAATATGCAAATATGTTAATAAATTCAACAAAATAAGAGGGATCATGAAAATTGCATGTTATTTTTTATTTAGCACTGTCCTTAATAAGCTATTTGTCAAATGTTTATATATACTCCACAAGAAAAAATAACTGAATTTATAAAAATTACTCCGTTCAAATTGTACATACCCTTGAATCTTAATACTGTGTATCATTTCCTGGATGATCCACAACTGTTTTTTGTTTTGTGATAATTGTTCACGAGTCCCTTGTTTGTCCTGAGCAGTTCAACTGCCTGCTGTTCTGAAGAACAAAGAAAATGTTTCGTAATGGTCAAAGTCCGGACCTTAATCCAATTGAAATTTTGTGGAAGGACCTGAAGCAAGCAGTTCATAGGAGGAAACCCACCAACATCACAGAGCTGAAGTCGTTCTGTACTGAGGAATGGTCTAAAACTCCTTCAAGATGTTGTGCAGGGCTGATCAGCAGTTACAAGAAACATTACCTGCAGTTATTGTTGCAAAAGGGGGTCAGACCAGATAATGCAAAGATTCACATACTTTTGCCACTCACAGATACAGTGGGTACGGAAAGTATTCAGACCCCCTTAAATTTTTCACTCTTTGTTATATTGCAGCCATTTGCTAAAATCATTTTGTTTGTTTGGGTTCTCTTTGTCTACTTTCAGGACTTGTGCGAAAGTCTGATTATGTTTTGAGTCATATTTATGCAGAAATATAGAAAATTCTAAAGGGTTCACAAACATTCAAGCAGCACTGTATACTATATGCTAACTTTTAAACTGCTACAACATCTTGAGCAACAAACTACATTGTCCTGGCAGAAGAACTATTTCATCACTATACAGTAACCAGATATGTTCGGTTAAAAACATGTATCTTACCTGAAGCTCTCCAGACCTTCTCAAAGATCTTGTCGTAAGAAGACCTGTTCCTCATTGCCTCCCAGAGTCTTAGGACAAGGTTCATCTTTGAGCCTTTTGGGTCCAGGCCACATTGCTTGCACAGCTGTCGAACCATGTCCACCTATTATTAAAAAATAAAAAATAAATAAATAATATATATATAAGTAATTATAATATTTTGCTTATTTAAACAAAATTAATTTACTTAATTAATTAACAGTTAATTAACTTTAAGATTACTTTGAGATTGATTAGTGCATCTTGGAGCCTCTCTTCTGTGTTTTGGAGATCAGCCATTTTAGCAGACTGCCTTGGTAATTGAAACTTTTCATGTTCCGTGTTTAAAATATTGTCCCCCTTTCTAGTGTTTTGGTCCAATCCAAGGTGCCCAGTAGTTATAACTTGGTGATACCACAAAGGGGTTCTTTCAGCTGCCTTGACATTAAAAGAAAAATGCTTCATTACAAGAAAACATGTTTTTGGGGGAAAAAAAAAAGAAGTGTTTTTAGTAGCTGAACTCGATGACAGACAACTCAGTAAATACAGGAGCAGAGATGTCAATAACTAAGTATGGTGTGTGAGGACTACAGGTATATTCAGTTGAGAATGTTGTTTACCACAGTTAACAGTGCTATTAAGGTGAAACAGTGATATCAAGAAATACTGTCATTGTATCACAGTATTTTACAATCTTGTGGGAAATAGATATATGCCTAATACTTCCTACTTTGAGTAAAGAGACACCCACTTGTTAATAAGCCACTGCAGATGATTTCGGAAGTCACAGAGTCCCAACATTTTGTGATACTGACACTGCCGTCAAAGTCTGCTGGTGGGCCCTCTATTTCACTTACTATAAATTCAAGCATGGTATTAAATAAAGTATTGTCCATTTTTTTCTTTATCATTAAATGCAGTTTAAATGCAGACCTTTCTGTGAAGGTCCATTACAACCACTGGTGGATAGTATCCACACTTGAAACAAGAATATGAGTGGTCATGCATAGTCAGGGCTTCAAAGTGCATGTAGGCGTGGAGTATTGTGGCCTTTTTAGGGAAGGACTTATTTTCTTCAAAGGCAAACAGGTAACTTCAATTGCTCGGCTTACAGCATGGTGAGTCTAAGAAAGTATAAGACATAACTAGGCACACATTCAACAACAACAACAGTACAACATCTACATTAAAGGGCACCTATTGTGCAAAATTCACTTTTACATGTTGCTTGAACATAAATGTGTGTTGGCAGTGTGTGTACACAACCACCCTATAATGATAAAAATCCACCCGCTCGGTTTTTTTTAATCCCCATAAATCATAAGCAGTGTCTCACAACAAGCCGTTTGCAAAATCTGTAAAATGTGACGTCAGTTTTTACAGGCCCTGCCCACGACTGTTGACGGACACTGCCGTATTAGCAGAGACCCCACCCTGAGTGAGCTGCACACAATCTGTCATGTTTATCTTCACGCCAGAGCATTTAAAAGCAGCATTCAAGTAAGAAATGTCTTCTTATCAAAGCTATAGACGTTATTCAGTCCAGAGCAGTGAGTGATTGTCTGTTTTTATTTTATTGTTTCAAAATCCTGGGTTATTTTTTCGGGTTATTTTTTCAGTGTTTGGGTAGTTTTTGTGTTACCCAGCTCCTGCCGTTACGGTGGAAACAGAATAACAGACTGGCCGTTTACACGTGAATTACTTCTGTTTAATGTTTAATATTTACTTTTAATGTTTGTTAAACGAGTTTAAATAAGCAATATGTATACATACAAACGATGAACAATGCTGTAAATGATAAATAAAGGAAAATAAAGGAAGATATCATGCAAACCAGTGGTTGTGTGGAGTATTTTACAAAAATTTAGTGGATTTAAGTTAATTTGTAAACATTATTTCATGTATAAAGTAAAAAATAAGCTATATTATAATAAAAATGAATCAACCCATTAGCTGGGTTAAATAAACCCATTATGATGGGTTACATAAACAAACCAATTTGCTGGGTAAAATTAACCCCATATGTGTTCTGTCCTATATTTACCCAGCCCTTGGGTTAAAAACAACCCAAATTGGGTTGTTTTTAACCCAGTGTTTTTTAGAGTGTTGGGTCATATTAACAGTGTAGACAGCAGCATAGGTAATGTATATTATGCTGATGTCACTTAATACACAGATCTAATATAAACATGCAATTTATTTCCCAGCTGTTTACCTTCACAGACATAACCAACTGTATTTTTGTAACTTGTGTGTGTTTTTAACAAACTTGTGTGTATTTGACAAGTTTAAGTGCAATAAGACATAAACGAGATCTTAGTTTAATGCTCACATGCCGTGTGACAGCCACTTTCTGTGCACATGCTTCGGATGTGTGCGCTCAGAAAACACTATATCAGAAGTTTAAACTAATATGGCTTTAAACCGCATTATTTTAGCGCGATAGACATGATAATTAGGGGTGCACCGATCCGATATTCAGTATCAGTATAGCTCCGATACTGGCATTTTCTGCTGGATCGTGGAATCGGTCAGACAAGTCTGATCCAAATCCGATATAGTGAGTATACTATTCTGTGTTTATTAAGCCCCACGAAAGACACAAACACTTTATAAAAGCACCATAAAGTTTTCGTGCACTATATTCCAAGTGTTCTGAAGCCGTTCCATAGTTTACAGATGAATATTTAAGTCATATTCACTCTTCTCTCCGCTGCAGCTGTCAGCGTTCAAACTGCATATCACGTTAGGTTACGACAGACAAGACGATGAAACTCGCTCCAAGATGATTCAATGTTCCTATTGTTATACTTGATCTGTAGATAAAGATCAGTGGTTTTGCATAAAAGGACTTTATCTTGCTGGAGTTTAGTGCTGTTTCTAAAGCATGTTAATTTCTAACGGGTGTCTGATAGATCACTACACTGGAGTAGAGAGCACTATGAATTGTTCTTCATGCGCACAGTAACTGTAATTTAACACGGATAAAAGAAGAGACTCAAACTATCGCACAGATATAATACACCAATATTAATATCTCTTCCCTTTGTGCTTTGAACTTTTCTGTGCGGAGCGCTACGCTCTGTGACTCAGTGTTGCTTCAAGCGCATCATTCTATGCACGGGATGCGCATAAACGCTTTGTGCCGCTCTGTATTGGAGCCTTTCATATTATAATACTTTTGAAAGATTATTAATAGCCTTCTTGTTCGGTCTTATCTATCATATGTTGCATATATTCATATATAAAAATAATTACTTTTTTCATTTTACAACAACACAAAGAGCAATGTGTAACATTTTACCAGATTACAAGTATTTACATTATTTTTTTAAATAATGTTTTTTCTCTAAATGTTTAGATTTTATAAAATTGTGAACTCTTTTTTCTAGAGTTGCTGCTGAATTATCCACTAACGTAGTTTATAATAGTATTTTTCTCATAGATTATGATCATATATTTTTTCATTTGTTATTTTTCTTTATAATGAAGTTGTCTATATTTAGCAGATTGTGTGTAACACAAATGAGTGATGATCAGGTCAACACACACTGAGGTATAGAAATTCTTCACCGATTAAAAAAAAACAAAAACTGCGCTGGTATCGGATTGGTATCGGTATTGTCCGATACTCAGAATTTTTGGTATCGGATCGGGATCGGTTTTGAAAAAAATAGTATTGTGCCACCCCTAATGATAATCAAAACCAAACAGATGTTTTTTTGGCGACGTATTTGAGGAATGAGCTGTACTAGCACAGCCCTATTCTGGAAAAGGGGGCTGGGAGCAGCAGCTCATTTGCATTTAAAGATACAGGCACGAAAACAGTGTGTTTCTGCTTCCACTCAAAATAGGCATTTTCAAAATGATATAAAATGATCTGTGGAGTATTTTGAGCTGAAACTTCACAGACACATTCTGGGAACACCTGAGACTTATATTACATCTTGTAAAAAGGGGCATAATAGGTGCCCTTTAAATGTGCTTCTTACCTGAAGTGATGTATGTAGTACAATACACATGTTACGGAGTAATCAGAACATGAGACTTGCGTATCCATGTGCAAGGCTTTATTACAAAGGCGTGGTCACAAAACGGGCAAGGTTCAGACAACAACACAGGTACATCACAGGCAAGGCAAAGAGTATTCCTAGGGCAGGCGAGGGTCTTCGATCGGCGAACGTAATCCAGAGGGCAAGGCAAACGGGTAATCCACAAACAGGCGATAGTCCAGTAAGGGGGCAAACAGAGTCCAAACGATAAGGCGATAGAAATCCAAGGCAGGCAGAAAATCAGGCAACCAGGCAATCAAATAACACAATGAGGTAAGACTAGACTAGAACTAGGAACAAATACAAGACTAGGAAAAGGGCTCCGTAATGTTGCTATCACTAACTGAGCGATATGTGCAAACAATACTCTGCGTTGAATGGTGGTGTGAGACTGATTTATATAGTGTGTGTTATTGGTAGCAGCTGTGTATGATTGGTTTCAGGTGAGCTTGTGATTAGTGCAATGGAGCATGGGAAATGTAGTCCAGGGTGATGTGTAACAGTCTGTGTAGTATGAGAGTCCATGTGGAGAGCGGGTGACCTCTGGTGGTGAGTGAACGGAAGTTTATAGACCGGATTCATGACAACACAAATGAAGAGTGATTAGAATATGGTCGTTGAAATTGTGAATTCCATCACTCCATTCTTGATAACGGTACATCAGCCCACAGACAGGACATGCCCTGCAGTATGTAGAAAAGCCTATGTTAGAAAACACTCTCTGTCTTGAGAATGCCTCACCCCTCCTTTTTTTCCCCTCTCTCTTATTCCCCCTCCTTTCTTTCCCTCTCCCTCTCACTCTCCCTCCTCTATCTGTTCTCTCTCTCTTGTATGGTGTTTTAATGTCTCTTACTCACATTCGAGCTATGCATGCGCAAATGTATACATTAGCTTCTCTTGATTCAAATGTCTGAATAAGGACATGATAGCTAGGAATGAGGTTCGTGATGAAACCATGAAGATAGTTTAGCATCCTTCGCAAAAGTCTATTCCTAATATGTCCATGTTTTTCTGTTCATATGGCCATTTTATATAAACACATATTCTTGGCCAAAGATCCTATATGTATGTCATCTATATCCTCATTGGTTAAAGGGTTGAAACTCCCCTCGACATATGCCTATATAATATCTTTGTATCTATGAATAAAGTTGAAGTATTGAGAATACATATGAATGTGTGTTTTCTTACTTCCCGGCCGTTATATCCACTTTGAGGGATTGAGAATATCTGAGGTGGCAAAGAGAATCTAGAGGGACCGTTGTTAATGATTTCTAACAGCCTAAAAAAAAAAGTAAAAGAAAAAGTAGAATAAGGTGTTATTGACTGATATCAATCATATTTTATATAGCAAATTCACTGTGTACCTACTGTACAACCCTAACTTTGCTTTTACTTTGTTTTTAGCTAAATCATTATGGCTAAGCTGACATGGATGATATTTTTTGACATGTCTCACCTTCAACAACACAAGTATATGTCACAAGCTTGGCGCGTGCTGTAATGAGCACTGGCTCACTTAGATGCCCTGCACACTCCACGCAAGATGTTTCTTTTGGCATCAATTGCCTTGGAAAATCTTGCAAAGATTTGGAGCCAGTGATCAAATGCTAGGGGAGTTGGGAAGGTAGACCTTTTTTTTGCAGTAAATACTGTACCATCCTCTGGAGGCCTGCATCATCAGGAGGATATGCTGGCCCTTCACCTCCACCTGGTCTTGCATTGATTTCAAGAACTTGTGTGTCATCATGAATCTCAACTGGATCTTGCCTGGCATCAATCTCTGTAGTTCTGAACAGATGTCGGTCAGTTGTAAAAAGATGCCATTTAGCCACTGTTTTATGGAGACATGACTGTCTTGCTTTGGCACATGGGCATTGCCAGGAATTCTTTTTAGAATCATATGCCGCTATTAGCCTGCCCAGTCGGCTGTGGTGTGATATCTTTGGCTCATATATTGATAAGATTTTTTTGGAAGGAGGCCCTCCAACAGTCACCTCAACTGAAAGTGGAACACCTGCATCAGCAGCTGCTTTTTGGCGGTTTAAGCAGCTTTGCTTACGTGTGTCCCCAAATATCTTCGCAGCAACCATTTCTGAAAGCACCTCCTCCTCCATAATGATGGATGCATTGTCCATTCGTGGGCAGAACAGCAAAGACTTTAGATGCATGCATTCATAAGGAAGAATTCTACTCCTGACAGCAAATTCAGAATTTGTCTTGCATTCATTCAGTTCACAGATTATGTTTTGGCTTGCACCCCATGTTTTTTTCTGAACATGTATAGGAGAGCAAGGCTTAAAGAATGATTGGTTAACAGCAGAGATGCCATTTTTGGCATCAATGCATTGGCATGACAGGTGCCGTTTAGCTGAAATTTCGGTTACCTTTTGCCTGTGATTTCTGTTCATGTGAACCAGCAAGTTCCTTTTATTTATTTGAATGCCACAGTGCATGCAAGTCACCCTGACTTGCTGCCTGACACATAATCCTACTGACGATGGTGCTGCTGGGTATGGAGGTGGAGCTACTGGGGATAGAGCTGGAGGTGGTGCTACTGGGGATGGAGATGGAGGTGGAGCTGCTGGAGATGGATGTGGAGGTGGTGCTGCTGGGAATGGAATTGGTGCTACTGGAGGTGGCGCTGCTGGGGATAGAGCTGGGGGTGGTGCTGCCGTAAATACTGGAGCTGGTGCTGCTAGAGGTGGAAGTGGAGGTGGTGCTACTGGAGATGGAGGTGGTGCTGCTGGAGATAGATTTGGTGCTGCTGGAGATGGAGTTGGTGTTGCTGGAGGTGGAGTTGGAGTTGGTGCTGTTGGAGGTGCTGCTGCTGTGGGTGGAGGCTGTCTGAATGACGTTTCTTTGCAACTTGTTAGATGTTTAATCAGAGTATCCCTTCTGATCAATGTTGATGTGCAGTAGCAGCAGTGAAAATGTGCTGCTTGTCTGCAGTCCTGATTGCACTTTACGATGACATAATCTAAACCGTAGAAAGAATAACTTTGATCAACTGTCTTGTTTACAATATTTTATACAGTGCAGTGCCCCTGTAGAGGTTTTGGGGTAAAGCGACTTGCTCACGAACATAAAAAGATTAATCTTGGAATTACCAGATGCCCACTGTCAATAGGACCAGTGTGGGTGAAGATTTTGTTCTGTCCAAACAGTTATGCTAAGTTCACACAACAGGATTTAATTAAACTGAGTTTATGAACCCCTTTGGAAGTCTGTTTTTTGCATATTCTAGACATACTCTATTGTCTTCATCTACGCTACATTTTCTGATAAAATATGACGTGATCAACAGAAAACACATATATTTTTGTACATTATAATATACAAATATTTTTGGATTATTTAGTTAATACATGAAGTATCCTTGTGTGCAGAAGTATGTGAACCTTTGAGATTCAGACTTTCCAAAGGTTTCACAGTGCAAGGAAATGTTAAATGAAATTATGTTTTTATTTCCAAAGTCTAGGGAGAAATGACCAAGGCCAAAACATGTGAAAAACAAAAGGATTCATAACTTTAAAACATGACCACACAATAATTGAACTGTATAAGAAACTTACAATAATTCACGCACATTCCTTTATGATGAACTGCAACTCGAACATGATCTACTACATGATTTTGTAGCTCATTTAAATGGTTATACACCAGTTTGCAGTAGGCACAGTGATATTTTCTGCAGCAGATTGTGCATTTCTCAACAGAGAGAAGGGGACCGTGTCCTTTATTCAGTATTGTCTGATGCTTCTGTGCAGGTTAAACAAACACACACCATTAACATCTATCAGCAAAAATAAATAATTATAGATATATATATAAATATTAGTGGTTCAATGGATCACAAAACTCACGGTTCATTTTTACGGTTTCTGACTCACGGATCGGATCGTGTTTTGGATTAGCAAGAAAAAAAATTATTTAAATGTAGCTTTGCTTTCCATTTATTACTTAAAGCTAAGTATTTCTTCGATACCACAGCAAAAACTAGCTACTAACCTAACCAATAAAGTTCAAACATGAGTAAAGACAAGTGAACAGCCAGTAAAACAAATACACAAATTACAAGCACAAATAAATACAAAAGAACAAAGATAAAAATAAAATAAGTTCAGTAGTGTTGAGGTACAGAAATATAATAATTAAGTGTAAAATAACACTGCATAGTGTTCACTGTATAAATTAAATATAGATTAATCTTTGTCAAAGCTGTGTTTTGTTGTTTGATTAGAATTAAATGACAGTAGCAGGTATTTATAGGCTGCTTCCCCTTTAAGGGGGGGGTACAATGCTGTTTCATGCATTCAGAGTTGTTTACACTTTTAAAGAGTTGGATTCTCATGCTAACCATGGACAAAGTTTCAAAAAACAATTTGGACATATGACAGAGTATTTCTGTGCCAAAAATCTTACTTCTGGGTTCGTACAGGTTTCTGAGAGTTTTTTTCGATCGTGGCTCTTAATGACGTAAACGTGGGTGGAACTCCTTATATGGGCATTACTCCCAGAAGAACGCGCCCGCGCACGCATCGACCAGAGCGAGAGCGAGATCGTGCCCATCAACGCATGCAGTACTACTCTATAGGTACTCAAGATTAACATGAGATTGGGTGAAAATGTGTGTGTTATGCCCCCTTTAAGACATGATGCAAGGATCCAGTATAATGATACACATCCAATTTCTTTCTCAGCTGTTTATGTTTGCTGAAGACATAACCGACTATGTTTATGAGAATGTGGAGATGCGTATTTTGTCATAATTGTATGTGTATGTGTCTGTTCAAAAGCAAAGAGATGCGAAATAGGGTTTAGATTGGTGTTCACCGCTGTGAAACGCGCATCTCTGCGTGTGCGGCTGTGCGCATAGAAACAAAGCGCGCGAACACTGAATGAATTCTCTTTTGCCTGTTCTTGAGGTAGAATAGTTTAAAATCGAGTGTATATACACGTACGATAAAAGATAAACTTTCACTCTATTATGTTTAAATTTTGCAATTAATCCGAGGATCACATGGTGCCGAACCGTGGGGCCTGTCCATAAGGATCACAAATCAACTACGATCCATTCAACCCCTAATAAATGTATATCTAAATATTTATGTTAACATTAACATTCATGTCGAGATAAGTCTAAGGAAATATTTTACACACGTCTCAAAGTTCAGTTTATCTTTAAAGTTTAGTTTTTACATACTGCCATTACGTCGAATTGTCTGTGACCGTCACCATCCGCCATCTTTCCAAATGGTGCCCTCTGCGCTTTGTAGCTCCTCCTCACTGGACATCCGTGTAGCTCCTCCCCACTGGACATCTAGCTCCACCCATTTGCTCTGCAGTGAGCAGCAAATTGAGGAAACTCCTAAAAAAGAAAAGCTCTGTATCCAGAGCGATTTATTTAAATTATCTTAACAAGAAAGACATTTAAAACTGCCACTAAAACTTATGGACTTTTAAACCACAAAATGTACACTACTGTTTGAAGTCAGTAAGATTTTTTTTTAAAGAAATTAATACTTTCGTACAGCAAGTTGCGCATTTAATTGATAAAAAGTGACAGTAAAGACATTTATAAAAATATTACAAAAGATTAAATACAGCTTCGATAACACATTAATACATGGCTTTTTAAAAAATATATTAAAATAAAAAAAACTGTTATTTTAAATAACAGTTATTACTGTTTTTACTTTATTGTGGTCAAATAAATGCAGTCTTATAGGAGACCATAGAAGAAGTAAATTTAAAAAAGAAAGAAAATGCTTTTTGTATAAGAAAAATGCATTTTTACAGTCTAGTTTTGGAAAAAATCTAAAACATCTGAATTTTTGTACATTATAGTGGTGGTAAGTCACATGTGATGGTATACATATGCAACATGGCCATAAATTAATGACATAACATGTTACCCAATCCAAAAATAACATGCACACCTTTACATACCTGAAGATCAGGAATGGCTTGGTTTTGAAGGGTGTGCTAAAAGTTGCCAAGCAGGATGATTTTCAAAATCCCCATCATCATAAAGCAAAGAGGCTGTATGCTATTGGACTTCACACCCTCTTGTTCGGGTATTGTGTAGACAGTTTGATTGGAAGTGTTCCGATTTTGTCCCATCATGTCAGCCGATGCAACACAATCGCTCACAACAAATCACTAATATGTAACATTTAGCCTAACACTAAACAAATAAATAGCCTTCCATTTATACAAAGTCCCATATTCAGATAAATCCATCCTGAAGTGGAACATAAAAACAAAACAAGCTGTAGCATGAAGTCTCACAGGCCCCCATAGATGATATTTAATCTCCTGGCAGTGAAATGAAGAATGTTTTCAATCTGAAAACACTGAATGTAAATCAAAGACTACACTGACTTTTATTTCTTTACACCTAAATGATAAGATAATGTGCTTATGAAACACATCTAGGTGGCAACTCTAGTCAACATTTAGGTTTTATTCATTTTCAGTCTTTGAACAACACACTCGAGAGTGGAATTACAGGACAAGAGTGGATTTCTTAAGAAATTAATCATAGACAAGAGCTCGTTCAGAAAGCAGACGCGTTTCTGAATTAGCCTGAACTTCAGTCGTTCATAATGGGTGGAAACAAATGAAATTTTTCAGGGCATCATTGAGACCAGAGACTTGAAAGACCGGTGTTGTTGTGGGTGTTGGCGAATTCTCGATACTGCACTAGTGTAACAGGCGGGTTCCACACACACAGCGCACTGAACTTTCCTGTCAGTGGACGGGCTTTACTCATCCCAGTCAGTATATGAGAGGCTCTGAGTGGCTTTGGGACGCGAATGGTCTTTTTCCAACTGAAATATACTACAACTGAAAGCAAACGCTAAATAAAACAACAGAAAGAATCATGGAAGTCAATGGAAATGTCGGCAGATTCGGTAAGTTTTGCAGTGATGTCATAATTATTCCGTGCGAGAAGTGTAAAAAAAAATTGATTTGAAGTGTCAACAGAACAGGCTATTCATAAATAATGGCTATATGAACACCATAATGTGAATATTTGAATGTTACAATACCACAGATTTTATACAAAACAAGTTTCTTTTAAACAGATTGTTAAATATTTTACCTTGGTTTTTGCTTTCGCGAGGTTCTTTTCAGTCATGCGACGTGTAGCCTAATGACCATCTTGTTTACTGTTGCACACCCAGAACTGCTATTAAATGTAGAGGTGCCATATTTAGTGGCATCATAGAACATTTTCCATCACTTCAGGAGTTTGCTGACTTGTCTTACATCTGAGAACTTTAATATACAGGGTAAAACAGATGCATGAGTTCACAATAAAACCATGTCATTTATGAGCATTGCAGCTTACAAACAAATACACACTATTGGAGTTAACGTTGTTTATATATTGTATGAGTAACATATTCTTTTCGTGGACCTTCATTTGCACCAACCCACGTTCAGCATGACGTTAACTAATGTCACGCGAGGATTCAACCAGAAGAAGGCGCCCTATGCCAAATTACGTTTGAACTAGTGATTCATCAAAGTGACTCGAATCTTTGAATCGGTTCCCTAAAAGATTCATTTAGATTCGTTTACTGATTTGTTCAAATGACATCTGCTTAGATTCGATAGAGATTTTATGTTTGATATGACTTTAATAAAGCTATAAGAATACAGAAATAGCTAGATTGGATAACTCTTCACCACCGTTCTCTCTTTGTTAAAGAGTTTGACTCACAAGCAGAACTGAAATTGAACGACATGCCGCCTCTTTAGTTGGTCAGCAGATGCAGATATCCAGTTCATTCAGTTTGTCTCATTTAGTACCGCTACGAGTCTTGACTCGTTCAGTGAATGGGGCGGTTCGTTCAGCAGGTCCAGCCAATGAACTGATCTATCACAACCCGCACTGGAATGCTATTGGTTCGCGTTTTGGTCACCAATCCTGAGCTCTAAAGGGGAGAAACTTCAGCAAACTAAATAGCTAGGAGTCAAATCAGACCGATGCCTCCATTTAAAAGATTCGTTCAACCAAAGATTCTTCCATAAGCGAGATGTCTCAAGAGAGAAGGCTCGTTTGTAGACATCAGGCAAAATCTGTTACACGGAAACTAACGTAAAATAATTACGTCCTCCTTCTATCAGGAGGACGTAAAATGGTTTTGTATTTAAGCAGGCTGAGAAAACGGTACCAACAGGCAAAAATATTACATATATTGTTATTATGGCACAATATATTTAAATACCACAGTGCATTCCATAATATGCCAGACGTATAGATGCGAAAACCTGAGATACATAGAGCAAGTGCATCGTAAAAACCCAATCCAGGATGATTTTTGCAGGTTTAGAACCCGCCCATAGAAAGAGACTTGCAAACGTCATGGTTTTCTCGCCTCATGTTATTTTTCTAGACAAACTAAGCCGATTACAGTCGATCCCTTTGAGGAATTTCGGCCATGTCATGTCTTGTGTGCGTAGGCTTCGCAAAAGGACGAAATCCCAGGAGTTAGTTTACCAAGAGCAGTGCAAGATCGTGGCATACGAGAATGGCAAACGCATAGGTGGGTGTTACATTTGTTGTCGGGCGATCGTTCGTTAAATACCCGTCCGTGGATTAAACGGCATTAGATTTGTTTAACTTTCTATGGCCGTAGTTCCAGAAAGTAAAGTTTCCACCAAAATAGTTTTTATTTATTTATTTTCACTACTTACTGCAAAACCAAAACAATGGGATCTCATCTAAATTGTAAAAAGTAAGATAAGAGCTCGCAATCACTGTAAATGTTGTAAACAGTGTAAACATTTGTGACTGTGCAAGGTTAATAAAATAGCATTACCCACACATACAGACTTTGAAATAAGGTTTATGGAATCATTTATGGAATGATTAAAACTGTAAACGTGTCAACCAATCTCTGCTACATCTTGCACAAGTCAATGCGAAGTTCAATGGCAGGCTTTTTGTTTGTTGTAAGAAGCTGCACTCTAAATATAAAGGATTAAAAATGTTAAGAGCATTTACAAAATACCATGATGAAAAGCAGTGGATGTTTATATGCCCAGGATTCAGTAAGGCTGGCTTCTGAGGGAGGTCATAAATATCCTGTACTATTTCATAAAAGTGCATGAATGATACACTTTTTTAATGTTTGGGATGAGGAATGAGCCAAGGGGATTTTCCTGTTCAGCTTTTTGTTGTTTTGCTGTAAGGGGTTTTACTGAAAAAAGGAGAGTAGGATTACAGAACTTTTCCAAGGAAAGAATGAATGGTTTTGGCGGTTGACTTGTCACAGTTTAATCTCTGGCTACCTTCCAGTGATGAAAAATCAAGGTTAGCGGGTTATAAATTAAGACTTCTCATTCACATTTCTGTCTGTGCTGAAGAAAATAGTTGCACCCAGGGCTTCATAGATGGAAATTCCAGTTAAATGGAAAAAGTCTTGAGGAGTATGACAATAGCATCAAAAACACATGAAATAGCATTATGATCATCATTTATTTTCCCACTTCGTTGCAGCGTCCTGAAACTGAATGGATTTGAATACTTCACCTGCTATGTTTACATACTTTTTAGCTGTCAAACTGAAGAGCTTTTATGCAAATATTAATTAAATTGAGGTTGATCCAAAAGAAAATTGAAACATGCGATCTTAAGCATTCTGTTGCCATATATGCCATATATAAACGTTTGAATCTGACTACATTCACTGTAAGGTTCAAAAATACCTAACTTACACGTGTAATACTATTATGTAGAGATGTGTAGTTACTGAAAGACAAATGGGCTTAAATGGAATGATGATGGCTAACATGTGATGGCTAACATAAATGATGATGGCTAACATGTTTACACAAGATAGTATTTTGGAGCTACAAAGTGGATGGGGGCTGGGAAGCTCCAAAATGACAAAAACGCACCATAAAAGTTAGATAATAAAGGTTCATTCAACGTGTGTGCTATATTACAAGTCTTTTGAAGTCACATGATAGCTTTGTCTAAGGATCAGACCTAGAAGTTTGTATTTGCTTGCTTTGAATCAGCTGTGGTCACCATTCACTTTTATTGTACAGGAAAGCAGCGTACACATGCTTTTTCAACTTGTTCAGTTAACTTTTATTCCGTTTTCAATGCAAGTTAGCAAGATAAGAAAAAGACTCTTTTGGCATATTTTTAGTTACACACATGCTGAGTTGCATAGCATCTTTAGTCAGCTGTCTTTGACATGACTCACAAACTTCTAAATGTACTGATTTTGAAACTAAATGCTGTACTAGTGCAGAAATTCTTTGGGGCTCACATGTAGATACAGTGGATATAGAAAAGAATCACCCCCTTTAAAATAATCACATTTTGTTGCTTTGCAGCCTGAAATGAAGACGGACACAGTTTTTGTTTCAGTGCAACTTAAGTTAACTTAGGTTACGTCCACACGAAGCCAGAGCTTTCCCTATCCGATCTTTTTTTCCCCTCGTCTCAAGAAATATCTGCGTCTACACTAAACCACAAAACGATGTAGTATACATGCCAGACCAGAATGTGGCGCTGTAATTCTGCCACAGAGATACACTAAAAACGGAGAAGAAGATTTGAACTGTGCACATAAACCTTGCGCGCGGTATACAAACGAACAATACATTTATTAATCTGTGTTAATGTTAGTTAATAAAAAGACAAACGTTCAGTGTTTGTTCATGTTTTTGTTGCCGTTACGTGACGTAGCGGTGTCTGACTAGGGGCGAGATGTGGGCTGATGACGTCATCGTTTCAGAAAATATACGGATTTGCTGTCCACACGAAAACGCAAGGGCGGCGTTTTCAGATTTATCCACTCTGGAACGCGGTTTCAAAAAATATCGGTTTCACTCTCCCAAAACGCCGGATCCGTGTGGAAGAAACGCCTATACCAGGGGTGGCGAACGTCGGTCCTGAAGAGCCGCAGCCCTGCAGAATTTTGCTTCAACCCTAATCAAACACACCTGAACAAGCTAATCAAGGTCTGAACGGTTACTAGGAAGCTAAAGGCAGGTGAGTTTTAATTAGGGTTGGAGCTGAACTCTGCAGGGCTGCGGCTCTCCAGGACCGGAGTTTGCCACTCCTGGCCTATACGATACAAAATGTATGCGTAGACAGCTAAACGCGTCTTAATTATATAATTTAATTATATAATTAAGACGGGGTCTTAATTAGAACATCCAAGTGAAAGATATAACACCAACATGTCAGAAAAAAAAAAAAGCTGAATCACTGAGTTGGAAAAAGAATCACCCCCCTCCTAAAAATGACTGGTAAACTCAATCAGGTGTAGCTAATCACCTTCTCAAAATGATTGAGCGTTGCTAAAGCACACCTTGAAGATTCTGAGGCAGATGAGACTAAAAGTGAATTATTTGGCCTCAACACCAAATTATATGTCTGTCGGAAATCCAAAACCGCTCACCATCCAAATAAAAGCATGGAGGTGGTAATATCCTGTTATGGGGTGTTTCTCTGCAGCAGGGACTGGCGCACTTGTCCGGATAGAAGGAAAAATGGATGGAGAAAAATCCCGTCAAATTCTTGAGGAAAATCGGCTGCCCTCTGCCAGAAAGTTGTCAATGGGAAGAAGGTTTACCCTCCAACATGACAATGACCCAAAGCACACAGTAAAACTGACTACACCGTGGCTGAAGGAGAAAAGGGTGAATGTCCTTGCATGGCCTAGTCAGAGCCCAGACTTAAACCCCATTGAAAATCTGTGGAATGACTTGAAGACTGCCGTCCACAAACGATTCCCATCAAATTTAACTGAACTTGAGCAGCTCTGCAAAGAAGAGTGGGCAAATATTGCAAAGTCTAGATGTGCAAAGTTAGTAGAGACAGAGACAAATCCCAACAGACTAAAGGCTGTAATTAAAGCAAAAGGTGGTTCAACAAAATACTGACACAATGAGGTGATCCTTTCTCCAACTCAGTGATAAATATTGCTTAAATATTTCACTATAGTATACTCAATATTTTACTAATGCCCAGTTTTGTTTTGGAGGGCCTTTAAATGTTTGTATTACCTTTTTCCTTGTTTGCTGCCTTTAAACTGCTATTGAGGTGAATGCTTACGAATAGCTTTCTCCATATTATGGATCTCTCTTTGGCTTTTATTCCAGCAATGGCACAACTGAAATCCACTTTGCAAATCATACCTGGCCCTTTTTCTATAAATTCTTTTAAGATCACAGCAATGAGAAGTCAGAAGAGTATTTGATCTTAGCGACGTCTACGTCTGCATTCTGAATACCTCTGGAGTATGATTTGAATGAGATAAAAAGCCTGATGCTCACATTTTCCTAAATGTTAAATACCTCACCCTTTTCAAAAATGCTAGAACTCTAGTATCAGTCATCAAAACAAAACCTTACACACAGAGTTTTCAGAGTAAACACAGGCAACTGTCTCCGCACAGGAAATGTTTTCAGCCCCATTTCAAAGGTCTTTCTGAAACCAGCTCAACTTTTTCACCATTTCTCCGCCTTCTGCTTGAGTGCAGCCAGAGCCTCATAAACAGCCTCTGTGGCAACAGCTCGTGAAAAAATGTCTGCAATGTTGTGGTTGTGCCCTCACCTTTGAGTCAGAGAAGCTGGAGATATTCATAATTCAACTGTTGGGCCAATGAAGCCCACCATGACAGAGTTCAACCAGGTTGCACATTTATCATTCTAATATCAGCACTATGATAGCTGGAGGATATTGCGTTAACCGCAATATTTTATCGTTCCAAATTCAGCCACGCCTGAAAAGGAAGTGGAAGCATTTTATGGAAAGACTGATCTTTTATTGCAACAATGACATGAATTGACTACAATCACCACCCATGCACATACATATTTTTCCATATTGCAGTAATATTGTGATTATCTTTGTCTTGCTTTATAGATGCAATAATCCTTGCATTATTGTTTGAAAACCGATCCTGAAAATTGTAATGGATCATATGGCTGTTTGTATAGTGAACTTAGTATTTTAAGTGAACTGGGTATATTATTCGTATGTGCTGATTTGCTGCTCAAAAAACATTTCTTATTATTATCAATGTTGAAAAAATTTGTGCTGCTTCATATTTTTGTAAAAACTGTGATACATTTTTTTTTTAGGATTCTTTGTATATCTTCTTTGGATATTTGTATATGTATGCTTTTTTAAAATAAAAAATAGCAGAAAAGTACAAAATCAGTACAGACAATTTCAAAGCCATAACTCCGAAAACAAGAATATAATGTATTTAATTTTTTTAAATTTTTTAAATTTATGTTCCCAACATGTGAAGTACACGATCTGCATATCTGTATATATTCACACATGAATCTCTGTGAGCAATGCAAATGACTTTATTGCTAATCTTTACTCTATCAGCATTGTGGGTTTGTGGTTTCAGCAAGAAAAGATAACCACGGTATATCATTGCAATATGGAAAAAATGCTGTGTGGGTGGATGTGTGTGGTCAATACGTGTCAGTGTTATCTAAGACAATGAGTACAATTTATGATACTTTAATAAAGAGTCAAAAATCAATACAGTATAAACTGAATATAACAAGGTAGAGTGATATACTGTATGCTGAAACTATAGTGTTCATATTGTTCAAACTTTAAAGATAGATACTAGTTACTGAAAGGGAACAGTTCTAGGAATTTACCAACAAAACTACGCAACTGGAATGGTTAAACATTCACTTTATTTTCATTAAAGTAAAAACTCAATGATTTAGACTTTATAGTGTGTAGATATACAGCATGAAAGAGTAATTTCGGTGCATTTATAGCAACCTTTACCATACTTGTAGCTCACCCAGCAGGTTTTGACTTTGAACAAAGCCGTGTAAATTCTGCAAGATCATTTCTGCTTTTGTCTGGAGAGAGGTGTGTCAGGGCATTGGCATTAATGAAACCATGGATATAATCTTTTTAATAGCTTTGAACTATACGTGACTCAGCACTGACCCCAGATATTTTTGACTTTGTCTCTATATTTGGACTTTTCCAAAGACACATAAGTTCTCATAAACTATGATACTTTAACAGTGGACTTTGAACATTTTATGACCTTTGTGAAATCCATTCGCACTGATGAATGAACTTGACATTTTCTTGACCTTTAGGTCTGGAGGGAGACCCGGACCTGCAGTTTTTGCTGAAAGGTGGAGACCTACTAAAGGTGAAGTCCAGGTCATGGAGGAAGACCCGCTTCTTTCGGCTGAATGATGACTGCAAGACTATGTGGCAACAGACCAGCAAGACTTTCAAGAGCGACTCCGGCTGTAAGTGTCTCTGCTGTCGCTTTCTTCATTTCAACAGTCATATCATGAAGAATCAAGAGTTTACTTGAGATAATAGATCTTGGTATTTTAAGTAAAACACTTTAAATATGTGAATACAACTAAGCTGCCAAAACAAAGCAATTTTGATCAATAAAACACATGAATGTTCAGGTTTACAAAACGATATCGGCCATAAATAGGTAACTAAAGTAAAATGTGTCATGAAGAACTCAATTACTTATTTTGTGGTAAAATTAAATATATAATGAAATAAAATTGAAATAAAAAATAAGAAAAAATATTTTATATAATACGCTACCATTCAAAAGTTTAGTATCAGTAAGATTTTATTTAAGAAGTAATTTATACTTTTATTCAGTAGTTTGTTAATTAAGAATGCATTAATTTGATGAAAAGTGACAGTAAATACATTTATAATGTTACAAAATATATATTTTTTAAATAAATGCTGTTTTTTAAACTTTCTATTCATCAAAGAATCCTGTACAAAAGAATCAAAAATATTAAGCAGCTCATCTGTTTTCAGAATTGATAAATACCTTCCTTGAGCATTAAAATCAGCATATTAGAATGATTTCTGAAGGATCATGTGACACTGTAGACTGCAGTAATGATACTGAAAATTCAGCTTTTTTATCAGAAATATAAAATGATTTAAAATAGAAACAGTAGACTATTTCTATTCTTACTGTATTTTAATCATACACACAACGTGTGTTAATAACTTTGTTTAATTTCCTTACAATAAAGATCTCATGCTGACATCAGCAGGCCTCACATCAGATGGCTTTCCTGTACGCTCATCGTTATAGCCTGGAGCTGTAAAAAATAGTTAGACCTATCCTTCACTTTCCTCCACAAACATTTTTAATGCCTGTAAGGCCAGAAAAGGCTTTGAGTTGGGAACAAAATTTTTGTGGTGATATTAAATCTTTTCCCCACATGTTCTCCAGAGGTCTCCGCTCCTCTTAGCTTCCGGCCTGGTTCCTCCTGGCCAAAGGCCTCAGATCAGGCCTCTTTATCTCCTGTCTGCCAGACCGTGGCTGCCTCCTCTTTGTCCTGCATGTGAGTGATTAAGGAAACCGGGACCAAACTAAATCAAAGGATTCTAGTGAAAACACCAGACATCAGCAGGGAAACCCTCTGGTCCTGTTCACATGATATTCTCACCCATTAGTTGGGTGTTTTGAAGCGTTTTTACTCCCATTGGCCAGGAATGATGATTAGATGGATTACACATGTAGTTGAAGCCTTTCGGCCTCTTTTCACGTTCTCAAAACAATGACATAAACGATGGAAAATCCTAATTGACTTAATGTAAGTACTGAAATGTTACAGGATGATTCAGAGCCTTGCCATTGAAGCTAATAGTTAAATCTATAAAATATTATCTAGATAATGGTTTTAAAGGGAGAAGACAAGGGGATCATGTTTTTACACACAGGAAGTAATCTTATCTTATAGTGATGGTGCCAAGTTTATCTCAAGTTAAATGGACTTGGAGGGGTGGGAAACCAACTGAGGAAACGTGACGGATTGTTTTTATCAAACACTAGTGCTGAGGCAGTAAAACTATCCAGAAATGGGACAATGACCATGTTTAAATAAAAGAGACCGTTTAAATAAAACATCAACCTCAGTCCTGTGTGATGCCCCGTTTCATAGATTGTCGCTATTATCTCTACAACAATGAACAGATTTTGCCCTGGTTTAGGGTGTTTGTCATGAGTTTATTATTCCCGCCTCCAGCAGAACTCAATGAGAGGTCACATGGTCAACATCCCACACTGTAACATACAACAGAGGTCACATGAGGCAAAATCAGACTAGAAAGAGCCCAGATTTGTGTTTAGTGGGGTTTGCTAGCACATCACAGTTGCTATTATTATTTTACACTAAGTATTCAACTTTACTGCCTACAATAGTTCTTCCATGACATGAATTATATGTCAAATAGGGCGGTTCGGAGGATTGAACTTTTCCTCTCTGTGTGCAGGAACCGAGAAAGAGCACCTCATAGGAAGTGGTTTAAAAACCAGATGTATTTTGGAAATGAGCAATCATTTTTAAATGTGAACATCACTACATTAAAAAAAACAACCCACTTCACCTTAAAAAAGTGTTGGTGCAATTATTAACCAAAATGTTACTGTTTTCATCTTTAAATAGTTTTTCAGTCAAAGTATTTTATATAATATATTAAATGTCACAATAATAATCCGACAAATTCAGAAAACAGAGGTCAGAATTTGGCCAAGCACAATGTTTCCTTTCTGTCAGCTTGTTTGAGTGGAATCTGAAGGATGCTAGACTTGCCTTTGACACTGCTTTCTTTCACCAGTTCACTTGAAATTGGGTGTTATCCAAATAGTTCTCCTACAGTCCCCATATTTGCCTTTGTGAGCGTGTGCCACAAATTATCTCCAGCTGTGCTTTTTCGGCACTTTCCACAAACACTGTACAAATAAGGGTGCGAAGCTCTTCTTTTTCATCAAATGGCCAGCGAAAGAAAGTCCTTAACCTTTGGAAAATGTTATACATCTATCTCAGGCAGTTCAATAACATATTATATGAACTAGACACAGTAGTAAAGTAACCTCTACTAATTTTGTAATTTTCTTTTTTGTAATTTTCAATAAATATTTTAATTACATTGACAAATTCTATAAATTTAAATAAAAAAAAATCAAAATAACAATAAATTAATTAATAACAATAAATAAATTCTTAATTTAATAAATTAGTGTTAAGAATTAAAAATAGTTTTTACTACAATGAATTGAATATAATTTAACATCAAAATGATGATTTTAACAGTACAGTCGAAAAGGTCAAGACCTCTAAAGTGGGACAGTACAAAATCACCATTATAAATGGGATATAGACATTTGATGTTTTTAAACCCAGCTACTTTTCATGTTAGACTAGTTTTGCAATACAGAACAGTTTAGATATCTAAAATATCTGATAGATCTCACACAAAAAAAAAGGATTTGTGCCTTTGCTGTTTTTGTCACGTGTTGCGAAGTGTACCGTATTCACGGCAAGTGGCTTCTGTTGTGTTTGCTCTGTTCCAGTAAGCTGAGTACACACAACCCAACCCTGATCTGATTCTTCACAGAAAGCCATCTATTGTGTCTAATTGTTTTATTTAGGATCATGAATTCATTGCAAGAGAGATTTCCAAAAATCTCACTTGTGTCTCACTTCCAGTTCCTATTTGTGCACAGACCGGTCAATTAAAGCTCTAAACTTGACCCAGTTCTGTTAACACATTTCCGATGAACACTGTGATAACAGCAGAGCCACTCATGTTTGGGTTCCCCCTGCCTGTGTGCTTGTGTTTTAGTGAGGGTCACGTCTGAACTATATGATATTATTACCCTATATAGCACAATGCATACGATCTGAGAGGAATAGAGCTCAGTTTGTCCTATTGAATGTTGTATTTATTTAACACTGCGATTAAAGGGCAGAGGGCACAGGAGGAGACTGATTGTAATGTACAGCTGTGTTTACCAAGCACATAAGGTGACTCCACTGAGGTTATCACCTTCTTATCACTGTCTGACGTGATGCCTGCGTTGAGTTGTATTTCATACAGCAGTGCTTTGCCAAGATTCTTTGATTGAGAAATCAAGATTATTCAAGTATCTCTCATGGTAATGTTAGAGTTGAATTGTTCAAGGATGTTGATTTGAAATTTGATTAGGCGTGACAGGAATTTACTGAATTAAAATAAATTTAACAGTTGCAAAATCAAAATTAGGGTTAAAGTAATTAATCAATTAAATTCATATATTTCACGGTTCTTCCATTACAAATCCATAAAATTAATTACATTGATAAAATATAATGAAAACATAAATGAACAAATGTAATGAAAATTATATAAATTAAATACAGATTTTTACAAGAGGTATTTAAAAAATTGATTATTTAATATAATCTGAAAATATGTTGTCTGTATGGGTAATTCAACTGAAATTATTAAAAATTGTACAGCAGCTATATACACAGTTTCATTCCATTCTATTCATTAAATTTAAATTGGAATTACAATTCTGTTTGCTCAATTTAAATGTAAAATTCATTTCGGAATTGCATACAACCCTGTTAAAACACTGATCTCTAAAATCCTTAAAAAGGGATGGACCCTCTTGCACTTTGCTGTGTCCTTTGCTGGTTTGGAAGGTTTTTAAATGTCAAAATATATTTCATGTACAGACCTGCATATCAGTTGAGTTTCATAAGCCTAGAAAAAATGTGTCTCTTTGACTTCAGGCTGTTGTTTTGTTGTAAATCACTGTTCTGAGTCCAGATGTTTCTCTCATCAATCTGCCAACAGATTTCTTGTGAAAGGCAGTTTTATTCACAAAAGGTTCAAAATGTTATTTGTGCAGTCCGTTAAAACTCTTAAATGAGTAATAATTAAAAAAATCTCTTGCCTCTTTCACAGTCAGCCTCGAGGACATCGATTCTGTGCGGTATGGCCGTCAGACTGAAGGGCTGCGGAAGTACACTGACCTCTCAGTGGAGGACCGCTGCTTCTCCATCATCTTCAAAAGTCGACGGAAGAACGTGGACTTGATCGCCTCATCCAAAGAGGAGGCCAAGCGGTGGGTCAGAGGTCTGGAGAAGGTCATAACTGGCATGCACAACCTCAACCGACAACAGAACACCGAACAGTATCCTTGAACGTCCATTCCCCAAAGCCTGCTCTCTGAACACATTTGTCAACACTGTTGTAATTGAAGGAAAACATTGATTTAAACATATTTAGGTTACACTTAATACTTGTACTTAATATAGGGTTAAGTTTAGGGATAGGTTTCGGTTTAAAGTTGGTTGCTTATAGTTACGTATAATTTACTGTTATTCTTATAGTAAGTACATGTAAAATAAAGTGTTACTCATATTTATACCATTTTTGGTCCCACTTTATATTAAGTGGCCTTAACTACTATGTACTTACATCAAAAATAAGTACAATGTACTTATTGTGTTCATATTGTATTGCAAAACACATTTGCTGCTATTGAGGTGTAATACGGGTAAGGTTAGGCACAGGTTTGGTGGTATGGGTAGGTTTAAGGGTGGGTTAAGGTGTAAGGGATGGGTCAACAGTGTAATTATAAATGTAATTACAGAAATTAATTACAGATGTAATTACATGCAGATATTTTTCAAATATAAGTACAATGTAAAAACATGTATGTACACAATAAGTGCATTGTACCAAATGATTAATTTAAATGTAAGTACATAGTAGTTAAGGCCACTTAATATAAAGTGGGACCCTATTTTTGTACTAAAAGTTCTGCGTGTAAAAAGTGTAATAAGCATTTATATAAAACTTTTTTTTATATAACTGCAAAAGCTCTAGCTAAAAAAACTGAAATATATTTCTAGTGTTAATATTCAGTCCTTACATCAGACAAAAAGCTGGATCTATAACTGCATGCGCAAGGCAGACAAAAACGCAGACAACAAAATGTCCTTGAAGGAGTTGAAGCATTTCCTTCGTCAGATCAATATTGAGGTGGACGACAGTTACGCTGAGATGCTCTTCAAGGTGAGATGCAAATCATAATGCTATCGTTTTCATTTGAACTTGTATGAGTAGTTTATTGTAATTTTTTTTTGTTTAAATCACTGCTGTTCAGGATTATGTACGAGTCTACAAGTTATCTACACAATACCAAGTAAAACAAAATGTTTAAATTGCTTTTGAGCTCACTGGCAGCAATTCATAGAAGTTGATGTCTCTTGCTGACGGTCCTCAAGAACTGTTTTTTGTTTAGTTTTTTTTGCTATTTAATTTTGCAGAAATGTGACAGATCACAGTCAGGCACTCTAGAGGGATCTGAGATCAAACACTTCTACGATTTACTGACTTACCGTGAGGAAATTGATGTGATCTATGCGAAGTACGCTAGTACTAATGGACAGATGAGCTCCGGCGACCTGTTGGACTTCCTCCAATATGAGCAGAGGGAGCCAGTGTCTTCGGAGTATGTGCAGAAGCTTATCGAGAAATATGAGGTGGATGAAATAGGTAAGCACACTTAAATTACCATAAGAATACATCAGATTACTGAAACTTTTAAAGATATTAATAGCTGCATTTATAGGATGCATTCAATTAATCAAAAGTGATAGTAAAGATAGTAAATCAAATTTTTTTTTTACTTTTTCTTTATCAAAGTATCATGGTTTCCACAAAAATATTAAGCAGAACAACCGTTTTAAACATTGACAATAAGAAATATTTCTTGAGCAGCAAATCAGCATATTAGAATGATTTCTGAAGGATCATGTGACACTAAAGATTGGAGTAATGATGCTGAAAATTCTGCTTTGCCTTCACAGGAATACATTTACATTTTAAAATGTAGTAAAAAAAACAGTTGTTTTAAATTGTTAGAATATTTTACATATAATTATATAACAAACTATTTATACACAATAATGAAACAAATTACCCAGTCAAAATAGCAGATGTATCGTAACAAAATATAAGTAATTCTATTTTTACAATACATTTTAGTATAATACAGTGTTTTCACATTTACCTAGCTAAACAGAACAAGTGCATGAGCAAAGATGGTTTCCTGATGTACATGAACCATGAGGAAGGCTCCATCTTTAACCCCGCCCACAAAGGCATATACCAAGACATGCGCCAACCGCTCAATCATTACTTCATTTCCTCTTCCCACAACACCTATCTGATGGAGGACCAGCTGAAGGGGCCTAGCAGCACAGAAGCCTATATTAAGTACGAACATGTCTGCTTACACTGGAAGTCTCAATGGCAATGCATTAACACGTTAAGCATTCATCCATAAGAAATATATGAGAGAATGTTTGCTGTCTTTTAGAGCTCTGATGAAGAGTTGCCGCTGTGTGGAGCTGGATTGCTGGGATGGTGCAAACGGAGAGCCGGTCATTTACCACGGCCATACGCTCACATCCAAAGTGCTCTTCAAAGATGTCATCGAGGCCATCAAAGAATATGCTTTCAAAGTGAGTGAAGTGACACCAGTTGACCTTACAAATCCTTAGTTAACTAATAATGCCCATAGCTTTTCAAAGTGTGAGTTTTCTTTCTATGTCCATCAAACAAAAGAATGTTGTGAATCAGCTCACTTGATGATGTATGGTACCCAAAGTTTTTGGAACAAATTACTTCAAATGTTTATCGTCATGCAAGAATTAGAAAGTACAAGCTTCTGTATCAGATTTTTATGTAGAAAAATCTACATAAAATCTACCTAAATGTCAAGAAGTCGAACAGTCAGCATGTCATAACAATTGACATTAACACAAAAGAAAAATTAATGTTTTTGTGTGTTGTTCCTTAAAATAAAATTAACTTTAGCTGCATGTCAAACTTCTAGTAGTGTTGAATTATATATACCATATCTATACCATTTTACCATTAAAAAAATTACTTTCGTTTTCTCAAAATATGTGTTTAATATTACCTAATTTCCCAACGATTATCAAACAATTAGTTCAAAACAGTTCTAAGATTCGGTCTCTCTAAACCCCCCTTTCCGTGAGCCTACTCTGCTCTGATTGGTCAGATGGCCCAGTCTGTTGTGATTGGTCTACCGCGTACAGCGCATGTCGGAAATGATACGCCCATTTCCATAGTTCTGTATTTTGAACGCTCGAAAGAAAATAGATTGGGGTTGTACTGCTGTGAATTTTAACCACTGATTCTTTGCAGCCTCATCTTTAGGAAGTGAAAACAAAACAAATTTACTTTCAGGGACACAGTGTCTTCTCAACAAGATGTTAACCACACAGTGTTTGAGGGCGGGTCAAGTTGTTCGCAGCTGGCCTACGTAGACCATAGACGGGCATTATGCATATGTTTTACCCTGCGATGTGTAGCAGTAGCCGTCACGGAAGTGGGATTCGAATTACTTACGACTCGTTTAGGCTGTTCAGAGGCCATTCATTCTTTTGGGAGACAATAACTTTATTTATCGTACACTTTCGGCTAGGCCTGTCACGATAACAACTTTTTGTTGTGCGATATATTGCCCCAGAAATAATTGCGATAAGCGATATTATTGTCATTTTAAAGACCATTTTATGCCACTGAATATATAATCATAATGTAACAGCATAATCGGCTTTGTAGATCGTTTACATTCACATACAGCTACATTACACATTGCATGAATGGCAATATTGGAAATGGCATAATAGGGGCACTTTAAAGCTTGACGGACAAAATGTTGGATAGTAACAGCACAGTGATTTGAGTAGCTACTTGGGTTGTCAGTCATTTACTGTCGTATGGTCATTTGGATATTGTGATCACTAATATTAGTGTTTTTTGCTACACTAGACCTCACAGTATCCAGTGATCCTGTCTTTGGAGAACCATTGCTCCGTAGAGCAGCAGAAGATCATGGCCCATCACTTAACCTCCATCCTGGGCAGCGCTCTGCTCACTCAACCCCTGGGGTATCAAATGCCCACCACTTTTCCAGGACCTGAGGTTAGACTGCTAAAAATAACATACATGCATGTTTCCTGCACCACTGCACTGTAAAAAATGATTGTTCAAAGCTATAAATTAAAGTTAGAGTATGTTTTGTTTTTTTATAATTCAGTGTGTTACGTTGTAATTGTTTGTGAAATTTAATAGCAATCTGTGAATGAAAATTGTTTCTACACCATTTTTTCCCCCTGTATTATGGTAAAGAAATGATGTGTACAACTCTTAATACATTAGCTGATTCTACATATCGCCACCTGGTGGATAACAGAGACAGCTCTCTAATCTCTAAACCAGCTACATGACCTCTTAAAATCTCTTTTCACCACACCCCTTTCCTCAGATGTCTTCCTCATCATCCCTGCAATCTTCCTGTTTACTTCTATATCCATGAATTCAAATAGCTGAAGAATGAGGAAGTGATTATCAGTAGAGCTATGATTAAATGGAGACAGATTGTGCTCTCTTTTATCATAACTATTTATTATTTCCTGATGATTCACCAAAACACTCACCAAGCTTTTGAGCTGCAGTCTGAAAGGCAAATGACAAGACAGTACAAGTTCAGACGGGCAGGATTTGAAGTGCTTATTTTGGTTGTGAGGTGGGAGGGGCTTCTGAATGATGTCACATTGGAATCCGTGCAGCTGGATCCGGTTTGTCATGACAACTGAATCTGTTCCTTTCAGTTTGAATTGAGTTTCAACCCTGAGCTTTGTCCTGTACTGAGAATTTCTGCCAGTTTCTCTGAATGAAACTGCGGCAGGATGGTAATCAAAGGCGATTCTAGGATTTCAGCCTGAGGGCGGCTCAGCCATGAACTCTTATCCTCGCACAAACACATGAGAAGAAACACAATAGTAAAGCATCATCTTTCAGATCCATATATTATGTGAAAGTTATCTAGAATTTCTCACATAAAATTTGTACCTCTTCAATTTTTGAAACAAGTCTCCCATGCCTCATCAAGGCTGTATTTATTTGATCAAGAAAACAATAAAAACTGTAATATTGTGAAACATTACAATTTAGAATAAAATCTATTTTAAAATATAATTTATTCCTGTGATGGCAAAGCATGAATTTCCAGCAGCCATGATTCTGGTCTTCAGTGTCACATGATCCTTCAGAAATCATTCTAATATGCTGATTTGGAAACATTTCTTCTTATTAGCAGTGTAGAAACAGTGCTGCTTAATATTTTTGTGGAAACAAGATTTTTTTTTAATAGAAATTCTTTACTGTAACTTCTGATCAATTTTATGCATCCTTGCTGAATGAAAGTATTAATTTACTTCACAAAAAGTTTGACTACAAACGAAAAAAATGTCAAATGTATCTATATATGTATCTATATTATATATTTATATTGTTTGAACAAACTGGATGCGACATTCAACAACAACACCACCGAGGATGCGGACAGTGTGTCAGAGGAAGATGAGGCTGCTGAACTCAAAGAGGCTGAACAGAAACCAAAGGAAAAGGTGTGTAAAAACCCTACCGCTGTTCAATGACCAACAACCAAACATCAGCTTTACCTGTATTACCAATGATCAGTACAGTGGAAAACTATGTATGAATGTAATGTAATCTGTTTTTGAAAACTTGCTGTCTGTCAAGTGCTACAAAATGAACACTCACCAAACATCACATTCCCTGTGTGAATAAAAATTGGTATTACTATTCATTGGTTCAACATAAAATATGTTGCAAGTTGAATTAATCAAAAGAAAATTTCTGATCCTGGCTAAAGTTTCTTTTCAGACCACTGCGTTTTCTTATGAATATCAAGTGGAAAACAAACTTTCAGAAATGTTCCACAAAGCACACTTACTAGAGCCATGGAGTATATTTGCATACACAAAGCTGCGGTTGATAAGGCCGAGTTCAAATCGGCACACTCAGCTGTCACAGACATTCCCACAAAAGCCCGATTCAAATCATGAGACAGACAACAGATTTATTCTGCTTATTTGGCATCCCTTTGTCATTGCATGTGTGAAGTCCATTTATGTTGTGACCAAATGTAATTAAAATCTATTTTTGATTATGTTGTAGAGTTCCAACAAGATCAAGCTGGCTAAGGAGCTGTCAGACATGGTTATCTACTGTAAGAGTGTCCATTTCAGCACCTTCGAGCATTCAAGAGACAACCACAATTTCTATGAAATGGCCTCCTTCAAGGAGAGCAAAGCAATGAACCTGGCAGAAAACTCAGGTAAACCAGGGTGTTGCTAACTTCTGGGTTTGCCTACAAAAATACGCCATCACTGCAGCGCTCTGTAGGGCCTTAAACAAAAAAAAAAAAATGAAAGGCCATTTTGCTTAAAATATGAGTGATGTTGCCAGATATACTCTAATATCACATCTTTGCTGATTTCTTAAAGCTACAGCATTTATTCATCACAACATGGATAAGCTGAGCAGAATCTACCCAGCCGGCTCCAGAACCGATTCATCCAACTACAATCCAGTGCCACTGTGGAACGCTGGCTGCCAGATAGGTGCAAAGCCCCTACATATTATGAGTCTGATGCAGTTCAGAAAGCCTGTTTATAATCTACCCATGCTTCCAAACACCACTTAATCTGTTTTTATCCCTCAAATGGTTTACAGTGGCTCTAAACTTCCAGACTCCTTGTAAGGAGATGGAACTGAATCAGGGCCGCTTTCTACCTAATGGCAAGTGTGGTTACATGCTGAAGCCAGAGTTTCAGAGGGACCCGGCCTCCCAGTTTGACCCCAAGAACCTCAGTGTAGGCCCCTGGCTGCAGAAAAAGACTTTGCATGTCATGGTGAGATTCTTATTAAAAATAATAATAAAAAAATAAGGACAAATATAAATTAAAATTCTACCTGATAAAATTAATAAAAATAAATTATTAAGTACATTAAATAAATAAAAAAGAAATTATGAATATATATTTTTATTGAGTTATTTGTTCATTAGAAATGATTCACTGTCGGTGCCGATAGCCCTGTTGGCAGCGCGCCAACATACACCATTGCACTTCGGGCGTCCCGAGTTTGAATCCCACCCCCACTTCACTTCCTGTCTACCAGCTGTCCTATTAAAGGGGTCATATGATGCGATTTCAAGTTTTCCTTTCTCTTTGGAGTGTTACAAGCTGATTGTGCATAGATAAGATCCCTGAAGCAAAAAGCGGCAAAAATAAATCTTAAGAAAAAAATAATTAATCGTTAAAATTTATTCATTTTAAATGCTACAAGTGAATTTTATATTATATTATATACAGTATGAAAAATAAATATTCATTTTGATGTTTGCTAACAGTGTTATTCTGGCTTATACAATAAATAAAATAAATTAATGAGTACATAAAAAAAAAATCTGTTTTTTATATTTTAATTGCTTTTTTATATTTTTAAAACATAATACATTATCTTATTATGAAAAATAAATATAAATTTTGAGGTTTGCTAACGATTACATTTAACAGTGTTATTCTGGCTGATACAATAATTAAAATAAATTAATGAGTACATTAAAAATAAAATCTGATTTTTATATTTTCATTATTTTGTATTATTTGTAAAACAATAAATATATTTTTTAAATTAAAAATTAATCCATAAAAGCTCAAATCCAATCGTTTTAAATGCTAGAAGTGAATTTAGGCATCACAACCTTGTAATATTCATTATGAGAAATAAATATTAATTTTGAGGTTTGATAAAGACATTTAATAGTGTTATTAAATTATACTGGCACTGATATATCATTCATCCCTAAACCAAATGCAAACTTATCTAAACCAATCCAAACACATCGACCAATAACTGTATATGTCTGTTCAGATCATCTCAGCACAGCAGCTGCCTAAGATCAATAAGGACAAGCAGAAGTCCATCGTGGACCCTCTGGTCAGGGTGGAGATCTACGGTGTGCCCGCCGACAATGCCAGCAAACAGACACATCACATTGACAACAATGGCAAGTGTCAACAGTGCATTTACACTTACATGTTTAACACATGCTTTTTACCTATGTGTAGGTCACTTAGGTGTTTTTTGGTTACAGGTTTCAATCCTACGTGGAACACAGACTTCCAGTTCACTGTTCACGTGCCGGAACTGGCTTTGGTGCGGTTTGTCGTGGAGGACTATGATGCTGCTTCCCATAATGACCTGGTTGGCCTGTACACTATGCCCTTCACCAGCATGCAGAATGGTGAGCTGGTGAAAATAAGTCAGAAATTACTTCCTGTTGTACAGTTATTATGAATTTGCTCACCATAAGTCTATCTGTCTTCAGGATACCGCCATGTACCTCTGCTCACAAAAAGAGGAAGCCTCATTCCTTCAGCGGGACTGTTTGTACACATCATGGCTCTTGATGGTGAATAAACTCCAACATTCCCCTCAGTCATTGCAATGTCAGAGTGTGTAGATCACTGAACAGCACAGTCAACTAAACTGTTCCCTGCAAACACTTTTTGGATAAGATTTGGACCTTTCTGATATGCCTTGTGCTTTACTGGTTAGTTCTCCTTACCATTTGAGTACCGAGGCATACCTTAAAATGCTTCATGGAATTAGAATGTATGGTTTAGTAAAAAAAAAAAAAAAGAACTGTAAAGACATAAGAAAAAGAAATAATATCAAATCAAATAATGTTCAGAATTCAACACAGTCTTTCCATAGCATGCAAATTGAAAAAAATGCAATACTGTTTAAATAATAAAATATCAAAATCATAAATTTGAATTAAAATATATTTTATTTAAAGTTAATTGAAATTTGAATATTTTATGTAAAATTGTATGATTTTTTGGCTTTTGGCTGCCAATAAGAGTAGTACTTTCTAGTGCTGTCAAATTGATTAATCGTGATTAATCGTATCCAAAATAAAAGTATGTGTTTACCAGAGTTGGGGGTAACACATTACAAGTAATGGGAGTTACGTAATCAGATTACTTTTTTCAAGTAACTGGTAAAGTAATGCATTACTTTTAAATTTACAATGAAATATCGGAGTTACTTTTTCAAATAAGTAACACCAGTTACTTTGTTTTCCCATTTATTCATTGACGGCTCTCCTGTCCCCGTGTTGAGAGAAATTGGGGGTGAGGTGCAGAGGCACTTCCTTCAGCCTGAGGCTTATTCATTTCACTTTTGGTGAGAAAGGGCCTTTACAGTTGCCAGAAATATAACTTTTCGGGGTTTTTGTTATTAATAAACAAATAAGCAAGCCTAGCCCAGGTGACAAAAAGTAACGCAAAAGTAACATAATGCCATAAAGAGTAACTAAGTAACGCAATTAGTTAATTTTTTATGAACTCAATATTGCAATGCATTACTTTTAAAAGTAACTTTGCCCAACACTGGTGTTTATGTGTGTGTACTGTGCATATTTATATGTCTATATAAATACACACACACACATGTATATATTTAAGATATATTTACATATATATATATATTCATATTTATATATGATTTATATCATATAAAAATATAAATATATATTACATACATTTCTTAAATATATACATGTATGTGTATTTATATAGACATATAAATATGCACAGTACGCACACATATTATGTAAACACAAATGTTTATTTTGGATGCGATTAATCACGATTAATCGATTTGACTGCACTAGTACATTCAGATCCACTTAACAGTTTTTACCATATTGAAGTCCATTTTGAGAATTCTATCGTCATTCCTGTCTTAATCAGTTTTTGGTGCATTTTTCACTAAAAACTGATTCAACCCAATTTTTTGTCAAAGATTTGTAATTGGAGAATGTTTTACCTAACACTGTTTTCTATTTTAATATTAAAAAATGTATATTTAAAAATATACTACACTGATCCCTTTTTACATTGAGTATTTAAACAGTGTTTGTATATGATTTCTGATTGTCAATGTGTTTTTGTCCAAACATTCCCATTACGTCTTCATCTTAGTCACGATTATTTCTTGGTTAAACGGATTTAATCTTAACAATGCCATCTCCTTTGTTCAGTGTTGTGTGAGATGTGTTGAACTGTAGTAATATTGTTCAATATTTGTTAGTCCCCATTTTTACAAAGACTTATGTTGGCTTATGCTCAGTTTTAATACAGCATGTTCTTTATATGAACTCAGGATACAAATGATGGACAATGAACCATTTACCCCATATGACCAATACTGTACGTGCTATCCAATATTTTCTGATAAACATGTTCAGCTATCAATTATAATCACATTATATGAGAATCTGAACAGTAGGCGTGTATTGAGTTATCTTGTCAGAGCAGTAGATGTGTTGCGTAAAAGAAATGTGTATAACGTAAAAGAATGGAAAAAGTTATACATTTACAAACAGTAGCTGTGCTCTATATTTTTAAGGTGTTTGTTTTGTATTCATTGTTGTTGGTATAAGGTATTGCTGCTTTTATCTGCTCTTTTTCTAGAAATATTTCTATTTTTATGTTGTTCTTAACTTATCTAATGTGCCTTAAAGGAAAGTTGTTATACAGGCTGTTACTGTCTACTTCAGCAATAACAACAACATCTGACGTCCTCCTAACAGGAAAGAACTGGCTTTACTGATGCTAAAATGCTGTGACATTCAACTAGTACATGCATTAAAAGTGAATTAAACATCTCAGAAACATTTCTTGGCTTACACTGTGTTTTTATTAGGACTAAAAAGCATGTAGACATGTTCTACATGACTGATGTTTTATGTAAGATATTTACAAAGCATTTCTATTAGGTCAAGTTAGCTTTTGAGTCTAAAAACTTATTTATTTGATGAATAAATAAATCTATAACGTTGCATAGGTGACTGTCTTCTAGCCCAAAATACACATAGAGCACAATAATCAGGTCTGAAGATCAGACTTGATCTCATTATAACAAAATCAACTCAAAACATTCCTGCCTTCTTTTTAAGGTCGTTCTGACGCCATTTAGGCAGCCGCTGGAAATTGTCACGGGTGCAGCCGAAGAGATTCTCAAATTCTGCATCAGTCAAATATTCCTGAAATAAAGATAGTGTAGGAAAACAAATTGACCAGATAACAACCTTCAAAATATATTTTGAGCTCTGACTTTGTCAGACCAACTCAAAACTATGGAAGCTTTTTACACATTTCTGTGTAAAACAATTCTGACATTTAGTCTCTATGTATTCTCGCAATTCTGTCTATATCTCACAGTTTCACATTTTTTCCTCACAATTCTGAGAAAAAATATTTTTTATATCACAATTCTGACTTTTATATAAACTCAACTGGGAGAAAAAGAGTCAGATTTGTGAGATCAAAAGTTAAAAAAAAAAAAGTCTCAAAAGTTTGAGATTGTATCTTTCAATTCTGAGAGAACAGTCAGAATTGTGAAAAAAAATTCAGAACTGTGAGCTGTAAATTAGCTATAAATTGAGTCACAATTACCTTTTTTATTTTTTATCCCATTGCAGAAAGAGACTGCCATACTAAAGGTCTCAGTACCCACCTCTCGTTTTTCAGGGTCCACTCCTTGAGGCCGCTGATTAGGTGTTTTAACTAGCTGCTCAGAATGTAGCATCCCAGAAGGCTTTGCTCTGCTGGGAGACTGGTCTACATATGCACTGGAGATGGAGGAGGACATCCTCTGACTATGGGACTTTATATTTCCCGGGCCTCCAGGAGCGCTGTAGCTCCCTCCACCTCCTCCTGTCTTCTTATTCAGGTTTGTGTTGTTGAGATTCTACAGGAAATGAGGTTGACATGTTTAGATCTGCGCACAGGTGTGTAGGTCATATAGATATCTAAAAGTAATTTGATCATTTGATCAAATAAGATGAATCAATTTAAATGCATCAGGACAAGCATTTGATCAGTATGGTGAAAGCTTTTTTACCACAGTGATTTGCGAAATATCACCCAGCTTGCTTTTCATCTCCTCATATGAAAGGCCTCCCTAGAATATAGAGTGAAACTGAAAAAGTGTCTCTCGGGTAACATTAAGTATTATGTGGTGTGATGGTGGACAAAATGTCAACATGAAATGGCACTCATAACCAGCTTTATATTTGAAAATTCAATGAGAAAAAAAGTGAAAAATGGCCGTGGTCTCAATATGAGAGGCTGAATGTGAAATCAGTTTCCATTTGTTTAACCTCAATTTTTTTTCGTGGTAATTAATATTGAAGCTTGTTTCCACCACAGGATAAAAAAAAAAAGGTATTGCAAGATGAAAAGTCAGAATTGAGATAAACTCACAATTGTGAGATTTAAACTCGGAATTATTGCAGAATTCTGATTTCATATCTCACAATTCTGACTTTATATCTCTAAATTCTGAGATATAAGTTCAGAATTGTGAGAAAAAAGTCTGAAATGAAACTTGCAATTACCTTTTTTTTAAAATTTATATTATTATTATATTATTGAGAAGGAATTGGCTAATTTAAACTTAATGAATAGCCTGTGTGACCAAAAGCTGCATCAGAGGCAGATTATTACATTTTCATGAAGAATCACATGATTGTAAAGTGCTTTGGGTGTACAACAATACACAATAAAGCGCTATATAAATGCATCATTCAAATGCATCATTCATACATTCATTCATTCAATGAAGAATCATGCAAAATAAGATCAGGAAAATGTGTTAAATTATAAATGGTGAGGATGTATTATTAGATGAGAATCAACAAACGATTATGAGGATTGAACTTCTCAAGATTCAGTTAGTGAATTTCTGCTGTGCATTATTGCCCGCTGTTGGACAGTTTCAGCCTGTTTGACTCACGCTCCACTTATGAGCATCCCAGGCATTAAACCAGCCGGTGAAGGTGGGCGGCTCATAGCCTTGTTTAACAGTGCTGACCGGTGTCCCAGGGTCCCGTCCGGCTGGGTGGGTTTTAAGATATTCCACTGCACTGCTATAGGACTCCTGAGTCTCGTACTGGTTGGCTGAGTTGCCAATCCAAAGGAAAATCTGAAGGAGGAGGAAGAAGAGGGGTTTAGGAGATTGACATGTAAGTAAGAGCAGGAGCTTTCTAACTTTTTGATGCCACAGAGAGACCCCCAATTTGGGGAATTCTAATTCATTTTCCTGGTCACCAGTTTTAAAACCCGCTGGGTTTGAGTAACTTAATACGCAAACAACCAGCAGTTTGAGTTATTTTTCTCTGCATATTTTGCATAATCCAGAACGACACCGCCATTTCACAGCAGCCTCATGCAAAAGAAGCCGACAGCATGACCTCATGCAACCCACCTCCTCCCAGGTGTCTAGAAGCATGACATCATCCTCATCCAGGTCATCCTGAGTGAAGTCAGCCACCTCTGTCACAAGGAATCGGCCCGTCTGATTGGAGCATTCAAACAGACGAGGTTCGTGAGGTGCCACTTCTTTCTCCAGTCTGGTGGAGACACAGAGGAAGTCAGTGGAAATGATTGACTGTCCTCCAGAGTTGAACTATGAGCTCATTTTTATCTGTTTTTATAGTTGTACCGCTTGTCACTGGCATATGGAGCTTTCCCTCCCAAAGCCACCCAGAAGGCAGCTGGTTCCTGTCCTTCCATCACAACCTGCTTGTCCTGCTCAGAAAGCAAATCAGCTACGGCTTTCCCCATCTCCCTCTCGTCTCCACTGCAGCCCTGTGAGAAACAGAAACACACACACATAGAGAGAGAGATTTAAAAATATAAAGTATTTATTATGATTCATGAATTAATAAACTACTGGTTGAAAATATGGAATAATTAGGTTTTTTTTTTTTTTTTGAAAGAAGTCTCTTATGATCATTTATGCTGATTTGGTGTTCAAGAAACATTTCTTATTATTATTATCAATGTTGAAAACAGGTTTTCGACATGATGCACTACAACAGTTTCATTTATCCTTTATTATTAATAATTAAGCATATATAATAATAATAATTTAGCACCAACTCAGCATATTAGAATGATTTCCAAAGGATCATGTTACTCTGAAGACTGGAGTAATGACTGCTAAAAATTCAGCTTTGCTGTCACAGGAATAAATTAGATTATTTTAAACTGTAATAATATTTCATAATAATATCATTGCTTTTACTGTATCAAATTTGATCAAATAAATGCGGCCTTTATGATCATAAGAGACTTTGTTTTAAAAACATTTTTTGACACTTTTTGGCCAGTAGTGTATATTTATTATAACACATTTTAGCCAGAGTATAATTGTTGCGTTTTTGCTTTTTTTAATGTTACACATTTAGGTTTTAGTGTATATTTATTCAGTTCAAACAACTGTATTTATTTATTTCAATCATTTAAATTATTAGTTATAGATTTAATTTTTATATTTAATGAATTAGTGTAAATTTATATATATTTATACTTGCCTTGCCATACCACAGGAAGACATTCTGATGAGTTTTGAGCAGAAAGACATCATTGGTGTTGAGAGAGGAGGCTCTGGTGGGCACCTCTGTTGCTTTGGTGTTCATCTCATGTGTCCCTCTGACCTGGAAGAGTCTGGCACCAGGATCAGGGTTCACAACACCCGGTCTGCCTGTCCCACCCTAAGAAACAATCAATATGTCAATGAAAAGCAAGAAATCATACTAATATATTCTATGGCTGAGTGTGTAAGTAAATAAATAAATAAATATTTGGTTACCTGAAGGTGCTAAATAAGTCAGATCATAAAATAATTTACAATTTAGAGTTCTATGTTCCATAGGAATGAAGGGACAATCACCTCAAAAATTATGAGCCCGCCCTTAAAGATGGCCAGGAAGTGTCTGGGCTCTTTTCCCATGACCACTCTGACCTGTGTTGGGGCTCCATTGTATTTGTTATCCAAATTCACCGCCTGATAAGCGCATGCCGTCACCTCATCCTGTGTAGCATGGCGACCCTGGGGAACACATTTCATGTCATAGGATCTCCAATGTGTTCATCCAGAGTATAACACTTTTCTGCTCAATACAAGTTAATTTAATCTGTGTAGAGTTCAAATGTCAGAAATGTTGCGTTGGTTATTTTGTACTGTAGCTATATAATATATTTTATATACAGTGGCCCCACTTTTGTCACACTTAAATGAATGTCATTATATAACAAATATTAAATATGTGGGGTCACACATTACAAGTAATACGCGTTACGTAATTAGATTACTTTTTTCATGTAAATAGTAAAGTAATGCATTACATGATTAATGCAAATATACAACAACATTTCTGATTTACTTTTTCAAAAAGTAACGCAAGTTACTTTGATTTCCTCTCCTGTCTCCATGTTGATAGAAATTGGGAGTGAGGTGCAGAGGCTGAGGCACTTCCTTTAGCCTGAGACTTATTAATTTCACTTTTGATGTGAAAGGGCCTTTATGGTTGCCAAAAATATAACTTTTGAGTTTTATTGTTATTAAAAAACAAATAAGCAAGTCCAGTCCAGGTATATACAGGTGCATCTCAATAAATTAGAATGCCGTGAAAAAGTTCATTTCAGTAATTCAACTCAAATTGTGAAACTCGTGTATTGGAGATAAGAGTATGCATGTAAAGCTCCTCACCTGCCACATGTAGAGGATGTACTGTGGTTTGTTGGCTCTGTTGTAGGTGTACAGCACTAGATAACAGTCTCCTCCATAGAACTGTCCATATGTGCTTGGGTTCACCTCCTTCAGTTCAAGATTCTCAATGCGCCAAACCTGAACACAAAACAGAGCAGATATTTGTCTGTTATGATGTGGTAACTTTTGAGTTCAGTATTACTATTTTATCATACCTGAATATGTCCTGAGGCATCGTCCACCATCCGCTCCTGAGCAGCCAGCTTTGGCTGAGCGTGAAGCTCCATGACGTCAAACTTCACCTGATCCACTTTAGCTGCAGTAACAGGTGAGCATACAATCACCACACTGACACAATCAAATATGACGCATATATAACATGACAATGCTGAAACATCCACACTCTCAGATGAGAAATAATGCTGATGAATCACCTATCTTTCCGACGGAGTGGGTCTTTCCCAGTCCTTGAGTTTGACCTTTTTCTTTCCAGGACTTGAAGAGATGTTTAAACATGGCAGACTCTCCTCCTTCACTCATAACCTCCACTTTAGTGTCGGACGGGTAGTTCTTTGCTTTTATAAAGCCCTGAGGGATAAATATTTGTGTGCACCAATTATGACACAATAGAAAAGTGATTTTAAATAAATATACTACTTTGCCGAATAATACTTTGCGAACACAGACACTTACAACCGCCCGACTCAGTGCTGAGCGTCTCTCTTCATCTGATGCTGCCTTTCCTTTCCAGACCAGTACTGAGCTGCCACCTTGATCTAAAATATAGCAATCCTGCAAACAAAACATACATCAAAACATAATCCACAGACTGTTGTGCACCATATAAGAATACTGGGGCATCTTTTGGTAGACATTATGTGTCTCACCGAGGAACTCAGCAAATCCTGGGTCAGTGGACTGGTAGCCACTTCCTGTACCAACAGCTGACCACTGGCATCAGACACACTGAGAATAAAAGAAGGCTAATCAAGAACATTTCATTAGATGTTAGTTCTGAATTATCAATTATCAACTTCATCATTAGAAACATCAAATAATCATGAAAGCATGATAGATAGATAGATAGATAGATAGATAGATAGATAGAATGATAAAACAATAGAAAGAACAATAGGTAGTATGATAGACAGACAGACAGCTAGAGAGACAGACAGACAGACAGACAATAAACAAAACAATAGATAGAACTATAGGCAGGCAGGCAGACAGGCAGACAGAGACAGAGACAGAGACAGACAGACAGACAGACAGACAGACGATAGATAGATAGATAGATAGATAGATAGATAGATAGATAAAATGATAAAACAATAGAAAGAACAATAGGTAGTATGATAGACAGACAGACAGCTAGAGAGACAGACAGACAGACAGACAATAAACAAAAATAAAACAATAGATAGAACTATAGATAGACAGGCAGGCAGGCAGGCAGGCAGGCAGACAGACAGACAGAGACAGACAGACATAGATAGATAGATAGATAGATAGATAGATAGTGTAATCTTGAACAAGACTGTTAAATGTCAAACAGATTACAGTGTTCATACTGGTACAGTTTGACGATGGAGGTCTGGTTTTGGTCTGGTTTGTCATCAGGGATTGACTCTTTCAGGTGTCCAGTCCTCTGACCCAAAACAGATATTATGATTTTCATCAGCTCAGGAGAGGCTTCCTCCTGCCCACCCTCGATCACACCAATCTGAGCCCGGCCTCCACGCTCTCGGTCCCTGATGTCCTGAGCCAGCAGAACGGCCTACGAAAGACAGGAGAGGACAGAAACACAATAGAAATCGATACATCATTTTATTATATATCCAGCAGTGTCTTCCCCCATTTTTTTCAATTACCTTCAATTTTTCTTGTCTGTTGCTTTGAGGTCCATTCCATTGTATTAACGCTTTTCCCAAGTCCAGCAGGAATATGTCCCCTACATTAAAACTGCTCCAGGAAACCTCCACCTGCAGAAAGACACACACACACACACACACACACACACACGCACAGCCCGCTGAAATTCACTCAAAAAGCACTAGGTAAAAATCAGACATTACTGTCCTGTTCAGTCTTGAGAGTAGTCCTGAATAATTTGTGGGGTCTACAATATTTAACTTCCCATTTCTTCAAGAACCCAGGCCATGTAATAGAGAAACATCAGAGGACATGAGGACATCTCAATAAATTAGAATGTCGTGGAAAAGTTCATTTATTTCAGTAATTCAACTCAAATTGTGAAACTCGTGTATTAAATAAATTCAATGCACACAGACTGAAGTAGTTTAAGTCTTTGTATATATATATATAGTATTTTTATTATCAGGAATGTCAACTAGAATAATATTATTAAATTATTAATATGAATATTAATTATTAATATATTAATATTGAATGTAAAAAATGTGATTTTTTTTTATATTCAATTTTATATTTATATAAAGTCAATTTTAATAATTTGCTTTGGCTTCACTTTAGTAACAACATAAAAGCCAATTCTTTACTTTTTTAAACAATGCTGATTTTATAACATTATACTACTATATTACAAAACTATAATATAATAATACTACTAATATTATTAGTTTTTTCCTCACATTAAATATATACAGTAGTTGCATTTATCACTGCCACCAATCTGCAGTTAGCAATGAAAATTAATGACGTCCGTTCGCTTTGTTGTTGCAAATAACTGTCATTGTGAACAACCATTTACTTTGAAGAAGGTGTGGCTCATGAATATTAATTAGGGCCAGTGACTCTATGCTCCTGTAAGATTTGCAAGTGATTATCAACTATTTAATATTCATGAGCTCAGCCTTCACTATAGTAGTATTGTGATTTGAGGTGTCTGGTGCAGTAGTTCACCTCTCTTGCAGTCACATGTTTCGTTCCTTTGACGTGGAGCAGGCGCTGCATGTTATACATGTTGGTCTCCACATGTGTGAATCCCGATCCCACACCGCCTTTTTTATATCTACAGGAAACAGGAAAGTGTAGACATAATCAAACCGTCATGGAATTGGTAGGTGCAAGCCTAAATGTTTTTCTTTCACTCACATGAGGCCATTCTTGAAGTAGCTTTTGAATTTAGCTGATTCACATCCCTGGACCTCTCGGTGTTGAACCGGACTGCCGCCGAGATACTCGTCCAGTTGGGTCACATAGATGGCTGCCGCTCCCTGCTCGTCCTGAGACGATGTGTTGCCTATCCAGTAGTGGATGTCAGTGGATTGTGTGGTGCTATTGCTCACCTGAATGACACAGGTCAAAATGCATGAAGACAGACATACCCATACATGTGCCGAAGAACATGGGTATCATAATTAATAATAATTTAATAATTATATAAATATTTATAATGATATATTTGATTTATATTAATATTTCATAATATTGAAAAATTTAAATCTATTTTTAATAATATATATTTTTTAATAAATCAAGAAAAATCACCACAGATTATCATTGGATAAAGAGCAGCATTAAAAAATTCCATAATGTTAACTTCCTTTATGCACCAAAGGACAAATGAGTCATTTATTGTCATCTGGAGCAGTTCGGAAGTGTTCAGTTATAGTAAGTCTTTCTAAAAGCACTATTTAAAATGACCTGAAGAGTATCTTTGTGAATGAGATTGAATACCAGATTACTTACATTAAGAATAATGTAGCAGTCACCTTCAAAAAAATTTCCATATGCCTGCTCTGGGACAGGGACCATTTTCATTTTCTAAAGAAACATAAAACAGAATATTACAATAATATGATATAACATATTGTAATATGTATAATATATATTATAAGAAATATTAAATCTGACTCTTAAAAAGGAGCCTAATGGGAGAAAACGGCAGTGATTTCTTACACTGATGGTCCAGATCTGCAGGCCGGGTTTTCGCTGGATGTTTTTTAACACATCCTGGGCTTCTGTCATTCTGCTAGATTCTGAGAAGAAATCTCAACGCTCAAACGATCTGAATTAAACACAAATCCACAGCATAATGCATCACGACTGACAATAAAACTTCAGGTATATTGGATCACATTTTGACACTGAGAATCAAAAATTTACCTGAATTCATGCTTGTATTATAAAGTACAATATGAAGAAATTATTTCATTTTGCAGGAAAATATTGGACTATATTAAAAATGTAACACTTACTGTACGAACACATTCTATATAACATAATAAAAATGCTAAAAAAGTGCATATTAGTATGACGTGTTTCACTACAGTGTCACATTTCAGTTTTTAATTAAATGTTATGACAGATCTTTGCAAATGTGAAATATCAGTATGAAATCTTTTGTACAAAAAAAATAGATTTTTTAAAAAGGTGCTCCATCACTCATAACACTGAGTGACTGAGAACAGATGGTTTATGAAAGGATGATGAAGAGGATATGTGGAAATGTTGCTTCCTCAGAGAATCTGTAGCACTAATAAACAAGCCGCCCAGTACCATGGCAACAAATGGATTTCACCTTCAAGAATCTGCTCAGTAAACACAAAAACTACTTAGCAACAGAAATGTGCATCAAAAAGCTCGTTTAAAACAGGTCACTATTCACATTACAAATTATGTGGAAATATTTCACAACTCTGGAGTCATATGATGGCCAAAACCTCTTTCAGATGTTTCATCATCTGTGTCCAGCAGACAACTTTGCTTCAGATTCCGTTCAAAAAGCAGATTCAGACAAGCTGTGAAGCTTATCGGGACAAATAGCCTGCAAATAAGTAGCCGAGTGCAAACAAACAACAACAACACATCAGCAACCAAGTCCTCTCTCATAAAACTCAATGTTAACTGTGAAAAGAAACGCTGACCTTTCATAATCACGGTGCAGCTGTTGCTAAGAAACTGGGGCGCGTGAATATTGACTGAAATATTGTTGAGGGTGGAGCATGAACACACAAATATCACACAGAACGATCTTAGTAGCATGTAGAAGACAGCATCCCAAATAAAAAAATATATAGTAGTAAAAAATCGACTAATATTCACCCTAAACAAACAGAAATAGGGAATCAGAAAATGGTATTTAGTGAGAAAATAGACTAAACTAAAGCACAGCTGTATGCTGGTCATATTAATTAGAAGCCTCATTAGCATTTAATTTCTCGCGTGATCGTGTTACATAAATAACATTCATCCGACTGCTCTCTGACAAACAGCTCATTAGAAAAAGCACTATCTACTGTACAAGCACTCCATATTTAATAGTTTTGTGTGCTTTCTGTCCTAAATGACATTTTTTTCTGTCTATTGACAAAGCTTTTTAAACAATTGCCAACACAGGCTTTTCCATAAATCCTAATCAATGACATGGATTAGTCTCATATTTCCCAGTGTGAGTTTAAAGATGAAGGATCTTTTGATTCGTTACAACAAATTCATACATTTCTGCTCCAAATAATATTGTATCTGGAATACAACTGAGTGAAATTTCCATCAACGAGTCATTATGCAAATGTGCTTGTATTGCAAAGAAGTAAAATATACATCAAGATCAGATGTGAATCTCATATACAATTGTATATGGGTTTTGTGGTTATAAGTAAAAGTCATAATAATAATGTAAACTTGATTATCTAACATACCCTTCAAGGACTGTATATGAATCATGATAAGTCATAGTTTAAATAAGTTTTTTTTTCTTACCTGTACGCCTCACACAGAGTCAGCGTAGTAATGTATTAATGAGTTATGACAAATCTCTATGAGTGCTTTCCTCTCCCTCTGTACATTGTTAATGTGTGCTGATCAGGGAAGGGCTCGTCTCTGTCCAGCCCTACAGGTGAGAACACACCTTAATACCCACACAAGACTTTATATGGAAAAGAACAGGAGCTCCCTTTGACCTTTTACATACATAACCCTACATAAATAAACCTTTAGAAACAACAATTGAAGTCTAAAATTATACATGTTTGTCTGTTCTGTAATTCCAAAATTATCCTATAAGAAAATCAATCAATACATTTCAGAACTAGAAGAGTTTTATTTATGGTTTTGCAAAAAATGCCAAACAAAAGAAAATAATACTTTTATTTAGCAAAGACACATTCATTAAAAGTGACAGTAAAGACTTTTATAATGTTACAAAAGTTACATTTATTTATTATTATTATTAATAATAAAACTATTATTTATTAATAATAAATAATTATATTTATTATTTATAAATCTATTTATACAGTTTTTAACGTTCTATTCATCAAAGAATCCTGAAAAAAAAAATGTATCGTAGTTTCCACAAAAATATTAGGCAGCACAACTGTTTTCACCACTGATAATAATATGAAAAGTTTTTTGAGCAGCAAATCAGCATATTAGAATGATTTCTGAAGGATCGTGTGACACTGAAGACTGCTGAAATTCATCTCTGCCATCACAGGAATAAATGGAATTTTAAAATATATTAAAATAGAAAACAGTTATTTAGTAAATTGTCATGACATTTCACAATATTACTCTTTTACAGATCAAATAAATGCAGCCTTGATAAGAATAAAAGACATCTTTAAAAAACATTAATACATTTTACCAACCTCCAATTTTTGAATGGAAAGAACAAGCTTGGTTGAAACATGTTGAGACCAGAGGGACTTAAAGAACAATTCAGCCAAATTAACATTATATCACAACTTACTCTTCCTTATGTTGTTTCAAACTGGAATGGCTTTCTTCCATGTGTTTTACAGAATAACCTGGTCAGTGGCCACTGTTTTCAATATAATGAAAGTTAATATAAAGTAGAGACTATCCAGAATGACAAGAGGACCATAAACGTAATTTACATAAAGATATATTCCAAGTCCTCTTTACGTTTTTCTGAATAGTCGATCATTTCAATAAATCACTATATTCTGGAGTGAATGATTCAGCTGCAGCAGTTAAAGCAGCTGTATGTGCATTTTTTACCTTGAAATGTCACTTTTAAAATCATTCTGATGGACTTCAAATAAGGCAAAGGGCTTCCGCTTCTTTTCTGCATACAGTTGCTTTAACAGCTCACTGAATGGGAAGATTATCAATGAATAATAACTTAAATTTTTGGTATCTATCATATGATTTAGAATATAGTGCATGATATGGACTACTTTTATGAAGCTTTTTTATTGAAGCTTGAAAGCACATGAAAAAAGGGACCAGGACATTATTGATATTTTCTAATTTTGTGTTTCACAGAAGAAAGAACGGCATACGTGTTTGGAACAACGTTAGAGTGAGTAAATAGTAACTGAGAGTTCATATTTGGGTGAACTAACCTTTTACATGAAGTAGGAATCTCCTTCATTGTCACATATTCTCTCAGTTATATAAAACAAGCTTGTCTAAAGTTGTTGGAGGTCAGAGAGACTCGTGCGTCTCTCTCCTGCTCTGGATTCCCCTCACATCAGCTTTGCATCTCAGCTCTTTCACGCTCAGATCACAAGGAACGCTTCAGACGAGAACGCCATGCAGACACTCAGGAGAGCCAAAGAGAAGAGACAGTGATTAATCTCTTCCACTCCAGCAGATGGGGAGACTGAGCGAACGAATCCCCTGCGAGAGGCTCTTGGACAGATATCAGAGGCTTCCTATGGCAAACGGCCCATCAGCCGCTAACAGATAAAGATAAGTAAGCGGCAAAATGGTGCTTCATTAAGGTTTAGAGGCTTCACCTTAATTGCAGGCCAGAATGCCATTCTGAGGGAGATGGAAAGAGGTGGGCGAACAAACTCTCAAAGTATTGTGTGCGCAGAAAAGCATAACATCACAAGAATAAAAGTGAAAAGGCATTTATAACAAGGAACAAAAACAACTTTTTTTCTGGAGTAATAACAGTTTTACTGATTAACAAGATCTTTCTATATATCCACATGTATGTCTATCTGTCTATATACATATGTCTGTTAATATATCTACTTACTTACCTATCTATACGTCTTTCCATCTGTTTGACTATACATCTCTATCTATTCTGTCTGTCTCTCTATTATACATATCTATTCATCCATTCATCAGTCTACATACCTATTTATACATATAAATCTAGCTCTCTACTTACCTATCTATGTCTTTCTGTCTATCCATCCATCCTTCCATCTATCAGTCTACCTACCTACCTATCTATACAGTATGTCTATCTACCTTTTATACAGTATCTATCCATCTATGTCCCTGTCTATCCTGCTATCCATTTGTCTGTCTTTCTATCGGTCTATCCATCCACCTTCAATCTATCATCTGCTGGTTAAATATCATGACAATATCAGCAGTGATTATAAATAATGCATTTAGAATTTACTTGCAATCATGTAATATATGGCTATTTTTTTATGTAATCAGTAAATATTTACATTATTTTTTCCTGATTTTCCACCTCTAACTACAAAATCAAAATAAGTCTGTTTTTTTCCTTCATTTCCACCCTTTCAAGGGTCTTTTGAAACAGAATTAGACTATTTCCAGTTTAAAATTAGCTGCTTTTTCTCTCTCCTCAATGTCAGGACATGCAAATTCAAACAATAAAGGCATTTGATTCGAGTCAGTGTGAGTTCTGAGGCATTAGAGTTCTAATGTGAAGAAACTCAATGACACTGGTTAGGGAAACAGGGTTTGGGCAAAACTAATTATGTTTGTCCCAATGTCATTTAGCTGCTGGTTAGGTAATCAGTGTTTATAAAGCAACACTTGTCCAATGCAATATGCTGGTGGAACAGTAAAGACTTCATTTTACTGCATTACTCAAATAAGCATTTAACACTGCATAATAAGCAACCTCTAGGATTTAAGAGTATTTTCCTCGCTGTAACAGCATAAAACTGTGTACAGCACACATGCAGACATCACGCACGCACACACACATTCATGACAATAGTAAAGCAAACAGATATGACTCATTTCCAGAGAAGCATGCCAACATAACCGAGCTCATATTCAGCTGTTGCTTTCATTCACCGTCCCAGAGACACCTTAGGCAAACATTTCTCTGACAGCACCCAAATTCAAAATGTAATTTTATACTCTCACAAACACACAGCGCTGTTTTCATCTCCAAGAAGCAAAACACACAATCCATAAAGCTCAAGGTCATGTGATTCACAGAGGCTCCTAAGTACCATATTTGGATATTCTGAAGTTAATCATTGAGATCATGAATTTCTAACAGCACAAATACAGCAGAAAATGTTTTGTAACCTAATCAAATGTTGATTGGTTTTACGTAAGTCAGAGAAATTATTTAATGACTAAATCAATCTGATTACATTAAGTTACACCAACAAAAGAGTCAGGTCAGGTCAAACTATTTTACTTATCACTTTTACAGTATAAACTGAGACATGAAATATTAAATATTTGTGAAATAATGCAAAAACCATCTTACCTTTCTCAGAGTCCAAGGTCAACAGATACAGTAATTTAACAATGTATAAATGCACAACTGACCGCCACCACATATATTTCCATAGCTAAAAAAAATAAATTATCTGCTTTTTTCCTAAGCTTTAACACCAAAAATGACTATTTACTGTCACAGGTGGCCTTTCAGTTGCTGCTCTGTAAGTGAACCGCTTAAAGTTCGTGGTAAATCATGCAGCAAACTAACCGAGCGCTCAGAGTTTGCTCATTAACTATATTTCACACAGCCCACATTTCTGTGCACTCCATTCTTTATATATAAAAAAATCTTGTTGAGGAGAACCAAGCATATTTAAAATCATTGTACTGTAAAGGTCCTGTACAATGGACTTTTTGTGTGTCATCTGCTCATGGCTTCCCAGCATCCCTTTGGAACTTACTCGAGTGTAATGCACACAAATAGACACAAACATGTGAGCCCTTCTTTATATTGATTGCATCTTTTATTTTAATAATGATGATTATTAATTTCAGATTCTGACTATTATTAGTTCAAATCACAGTTGGGTAATAGATGCAAACGTTTCTTTTGAACACAATGCTTATATGCTATATTTTCGAAGGCATACAAGAACCCAAGAAAATAATGGCATCATCCTTTGCCCGATATTATCATTCAGTCCAATGAAAACTCCTGACCGTCACCGAAAAGTTTTCAGGAATTTTAAAAGACTCACCGTTCGCTCTTACAGTAAGTGTCTGTTTAAAGGTTTTGAATTGTAAATATGCAGCATACAAAAACTCATTTGTGTCCCCATAAAAACAACAGTCAGAAGGCACTTCGTTTGGTACGAGAGAACGAGAAAAAAAATAAACCACAGTTGTTGGAACTATCGATGACGCCACGGAAAAGACTGCCTGCATAGCCTGAACAGAAAAAAAAAGGTGTTTTCACGCCTGTCCAGAAAAATAGCACATCTTGTTATTTTTCCTGGTAAACATACTCAAGGATAGTAAACACTTGTGTTTCTCTTATAAAACAATGCTTTGTTTTCTTCATTCTGCATCAAAAGTTAAAATAAACCAAGTGTATATATTTGCTTGCCAAGGAATTATGTTGGCCGTTGGTCCAATGAGGGAGAAGGAATGACGTTCGTTGGGTGAGTGGTCTCTTCTAGAGGCCAGAGCCGAACGATGGCTCAGCCGGAGATGTTCGTGTTTGCAAGGCAGTGCTGGACCCGTGTGCTACCTGACCCTCAGGCTCTGTAACACACTGTAAACGTCTGTCTCTTTGCTCAGGCCTTCAAACAGTGGCAGTAAATCCAGCAGCTCAGTGTCTGTCATGTCATCAAACCACGACTGCACCGGCACCTGCAAACACACAAACACCATTACTAAAACACACGTTTCTCAAGCTAGTAACTTTGACAATAAAAATACCATTAGCTTACCTTACCTTTAGACTGTGCAATGAAAATGGTTCCTTAATAAGTAACCCCCTTAAAGGGATAGTTCACCCAAAAATGAAAATTCTTATGACTTTCTTCTTCATAACAATGATGAACATATTTTGCAGATTTGAAATGACATGAGGGTGAATAAATAATGATACAATTTTCATTTTAGCTGAACTACACCTTAAAGAAAACACACAGAAAATACTTTAACAGTCAGCAAGATTGAAAAGTGAATTTCTAAATGTGTTCAATAACTGATGCTTTTTTAATGTTTTCAAGCTACTTGTTCCGTCCCTTTAAAAATGTATAATTTTTCTGTCCTAAACTCTTTATAAAAGGCCTCTTAGACCATTGATATCATTGATTTTCATTGAAAATCCATAAGTTTGTTTGTTTAAAAAAATACGGAAGTACTAGGAATGCATGATTTGTGGGGGGAAAAAAACATTTAATGGCAATTTTCTAAAAAAAACCCAAATGCAATTATATATAAATACAACTAATAATACATGTAATCACTATTGTTGTTGTTTTTCTTATTGTATTATAATTATGACTAAAAACAAACAAAAAATTACAACTATAATATTTCACTGTAAAATAAAAAGTGTTAAATACAATTAAAATATGAATAATCAATTTTCATTATTGTTATATTACACAGTACAACTGTTAAATTACAATACTAATAGTTATGACACTGTATGTTGCATTCACAAAAGTGTGTTATAAGCAAACCAAGCTGCTCCGAGACAATGAAAACAAGCACAGCCTTTGTGATTCGATAATCTCACTTAGATTCGGATTTTATTACGATTAATCGTGCCGCCCTAGAAAGTACTATTAACAACAGTGGCAGATAAAAGCATACGTGACATATGCAACAAACGTATTTGCCAACTGTGAGCAGTGTCTTGAGAATAGCTCTCCACCACCTTACAGATAACAGGCTTTAATCAGCACCTTTAGTTCATTAGTTTGAATAGAGAATAACAGCTTCTCATCTAACAGGAGGGATGCAAGCGTGTGTAGGAGGTGACAGCACTGAGGTACAGTGGGATCTGTCTGACTGCAGCTTCCTCCACAGGACTCTCGCTACACACTGAGACTAGAATTGATGAGAAGTTTCGACAAAGGAGTGTAAAGTGCCAGTGGCTGGGTTCTACCTCATTAGTTCCACTGGAAAAAGTGATTCTGGGATGAAGACATAAATTCATGCACTAGGAGTCAACATGCAATCTATATTATCTATTAATAGTGTATTCTGATGCTGTAATGAAAAATGAATTGCAGGTGCGGCCCATAGTGACACATACAGCGTTTTCTGGATGGAAGATGTAGGAGGCAGGTGAGTTGTCCACTATGATGACTTTGTTGAGCTCTCGGCCCAGTCGGCTGAGGTCTTTGACGTAGTTCCCCCGGTGGAACACACAGGATTCCCTGAAGAGCCGGGCCCTGAACACACCCCACCGGTCCAACAGGTCTGCTACAGGGTCAGCATACTGCAAGACCAAAATAGAGACAAACAATACAACAATCACACTGTTATGAACTGCACGGTGACTCGAAGGTAGAGGATCCAAAGGTCATACACAAACAGGTAATTCAAAACAAGGACAGAGTAAGGGGCTGAGGCAAACAAGAGTAAAAAACACTTAATGTTAAATAAACACTTCATGTACCTGACTCAAATCCAGCCCCCAAAAACACATTAAATAATATATTGAATAAATAATTTTAATATCATATAAAAATATTAGTAACAATAACAAATTAATTTAAAATTAATAAATGAATTAAACATGTCAATAAATAACATATACTTTATGTATCTAACTCAAATCCATCCCAAAAAAAACAACATGAAATAATATATAACTTGAATAAATAATTATTACAAACGTAATCATGCAATAGTTATAGTAATAATAATCATCATAACAATAATAATGAATGAATAAAAAAAGTAAATGAACAATTGATAAATAAATATTTATGTCTCGAACTCAAACTTAGCAAACAATAATTAATTAATTAATTAATTAATTAATTACCTGAATCAATCATTTTTACAAACCTAATCTAAATCACATTCCTAAATGGATTTAAATCTGATTGAATCCCCTTAGCTTTTGAAAAACTGGGATAATTTGCGATAAAATTAGATGTCATTCTATTTTGAAAAGGAGTTAGTTTTCTTGCTGTTAAAAATTAATGTTTGGTAGGGAACGCATTTTATATATATACCAGTGGTGCATAATACATCATCTCATGAACAAGATAAACGATTATTAATGCATGAAACAAACTCACTGCAGACAAACTTTCTCAGTTTCCCACACATCCTTTTTTTATTATATAGGTATATATAAATCACATAGAACAGCAAAATCGCTCTAAACAGCATTAAAGCCCTCTGAGAGTATCTCACAGGAGATGGATCCTGTGAGCTCCACCGACTTCACTTCATCATTTATTTGCATAACGTTCAACTTTTCTCAACTTTGTTGAGTCACTGGATTCACACACATTGCATTGCAATGGTAACGTTGCAGCTATCACTGAAAATGACTTCCGTTGCTATAAATCGAGTCGGTAAAATATTGACTAATTGACCAAATATTGAAGACTATTGACTAGAAATAGATCAGATTTCATCAGCTTACAAAATTACATTGCAAGCTGTTAGTCAGTCCTAAAGCAGTCTGAAGAAACCTTGGAGAATCTTACCTTAGCCAAGCTGGCTGTAAAAAGAACACATTCAAACAGTTCGCCCATTTTCTGCAGAAACTCATCCACGTGAGGTCTCTTCAGCACATAGACCTTCAAACAAACCAAATAAACAGTTATTACTGATGGAAAGAAATCACTTCTGATTTCCGCAATTAGACAGAAGAGATGCTGACACTGAACTTTCAACAAACCTCTTCGTAGAGCTTCAGTCTTGAACTTGTCGTTCAGTTGCTGCAACCCAGTGCAAGTAACCAAGAACAGGCCAACCCTGATCCACAAAGCCTATCCTGGATTACTTGAACCAGGTACCAGCCACTTCGCAGATGTATTCCAGCAACAAATAAGCCTTTTCGACTCACACACAGGCTTACTATCAACACAATTCATACTCCCCTTAAGTGTGTTTACTCTGAGCTTTCGGCTGTATTCAGACTGGTGACATTTGCTTATTTCAAGTTAGTTACCGCGTGCGAGTGCTGCTGACTACATCGCACCCAATGACTCGAGGAGAATGATAAAAAGGAAATGAGATTCAGACTGTGATTTAGCATGAACCCTTTGGGGCCACTCACATATGACTTCTTCTTAAGAGATGAAAGGATGAGCAAAACTGAATAAAAATATAAAGCCTCAGAGGACACATGTTGGAAATGGTAAGATATCATTACCGCTGATGTCTTAATACAGCAGAAAACACAAAGAACAAGTGAGGTCACCGTCACTAAGATGTATTTTATGTTGCGATTCCATATTCAAATATTTTTTACAGGAATATTCCAGGTTCTATAAAAGTTAAGCTTGATGGACTGCATTTGTGGCATAATGCTGACTATCACAAAAATGAATTTCTACTTGTCCTTAATGTTTCTCTGAAACATTATTTTAGTTAATAAAACGTTTTTTTTTTTTACTGTAAATTTAATTTCAATTCAAAAGTTGCTACTGCATTTTTATGGTAGATTTCTGGCAACCAAAGCTGCTGCTTTTTTAACTGTATTTTTTAAAAATAATTTTTACAATGTAGTAACCAAAAGTGTTAACATAATTTTAATGTAAAAAATCACTTAAATAAAATTTTCTGAGTAAAAGTCTAATTTTACAACTTTGTTTCCCAGTGCCCTAAAACAGCTCTAAAATGATGGTTTAAGCAGTGTTATGGCTCAAAAATAGCACATTTTTGGCAGAAATATTATTGTAAGTGCTTTAATAAAATTATTTTAAATCTTCCAAAAATTGGTCCCATCCACTTTCATTGTAAGTGCCTCACTGTAAACCTTGATTTTTTATTTTTAAGAAAACAAAGGAAAATAATATTTGTTTTTATTATCCTACAAATGCTGTCGATTAACTTGTATAGAACGCAAAATATCCTTTAATTTAAATTTATGACACAGCTTGTCAAGATTACGTGAAATTGCAGCCCAAAATCACAGTCCAGATTCAAAGGGGGCGAGAGCTTTGTTAGTAATCCGTTGCCGACAAAGTGTGAACATTTACCCATGGCTACATTTGAACCTATTTGCACGGTACCTGATGAACTGTTCCGTCAATCTCCACAGGGACTATAAAGTCAGCATTGCTGATGGGCTGCGGGCACAAAACAGGAAATCATGCGTTAGGAGCCTGCTTGAAACCGACTGTAAGCATGTTACAGCTGTATCAGCTGAGCTGTTCTCTGAGAGAGCCAGAGGGAGGCATCCACTGCTTCACAGCTACCTGTAGTCAAGACTTTCAATTAGACTTCTTTGAGCTTTAGGAGTGTATGTGCATGAGTGTGCGCATTTGAGCGTGTGTGTTTCTGACAGCTGACTGCATGGAGCTGGGAACTGCAAACGTCTTTGAAAAGAGACTTGATACGCTTTTAAAGAAAACAGAGGGAGAGAGAGGAGGAGACGTGCTGTAGAGTGCTGGGAGACGATGAAAGAGACTCAGCGGGTGGCTATGAGCTGTCTTAATGCAAACAGAGAAAGGGAAAGGGAGATGAGGATGAGGAGAGGAGAATCAACTTTTGCTCTATGCACTTTTCAAGGGCTTGTTAAAAACATGGAAATTCTGTGAATCTCAGTTCTGACTGGACGGCAGAGAAGGAGGCTCATCCAACAGCTGATGCATTTCATAATTATTTTGAAATAGCAAATTATTTTAAGAATGTTTTTTATGGAAAACTAAATAAAACATAAAAAAAGAACAATTAACAGTTAACAGTAAAAACCTTTGTGTATAAATACAGTGGACACATTTATGAATGTTTTAGTAATTTAATTTCTGTCTGAATTAAATATTTAATGAAGGGACTAATTTCAGATCAGTGTTCACAGTCAACTGATTTACACGTCAGTTCATAATATGGCCAGCAGGAGGAGTGTGTGATCTACGTATATGAATGCGAATTGTGACACTGGCATAGCAATATTTATTAGCTAGAAATATATATATATATATATATATATATATATATATGTGTGTGTGTGTGTGTGTGTGTAACCAAACTCAACATATAAATTGTAGTTGGAAGGGGTCTTGCTAACCCTATAAAAATGACAATTTTTGCATAAAAATGACCATCTGACTGCACATTATCCTATTTAATACATGGCTTCCACATAAGAAAATACATTGACTTTGGAGATTGAAGTGAGATTAAATTATTTTATTATGCGAGTAAAAAAAGAGAGTGTAGAGTTTTACAAGAAACATGAAACTAGAATACTGTATGAAATCTGCTGTCAGTGGTAACAGTTTAGTGGTCATTATACAAGAAAATTTAGATGAAAATCAAGTATTTCAGGCGGTGTTTCAAGTTCATTTATGCATTTTTTAAAGGATTAGCACAATGAAGTACAGACCTTTGGTCAATATTATAAAATGAGTATCATGTCTATGTCTAAAACTTAAAAATTCCTTTGCATTACATACCAAATATTTAATATTGCTTAAATGTTCAAATATTGAAGCCACTGTATTTAAATGAAAAAAGCTAATTGAGACAGAACATGCTAAACAATAATTCTAAGTAATAGAATATATTGTAAACACTCGTTCAAGTATGGTCACGGTCAAATCTTTTTTGTGTAACTGTGAGCATACCTTTCTAATGTAATGTGTGTGTATGTGGGTGTGTGTTTTGGCGTCAGGATGGGTGTATTTGTGTGTGTATGTGAGGATGTGAACGCGCACAAAGGCATGCATCCCTCTCTCTGGGCCTCTTTCTCTCAGTCGCCGCCTTTCTCTCTTCTCTGAGCAAAAACAGGAGCTGCCAGGCAGACATTTTAAAGGAGGACAGGCTTAACAAAACACAGTTATTAGTCTTAGAGCAAACACATTCAGTATCTGTCACTGTCTTTCTCTTTTGGGAGTGGGGATGTATCCAGCTGTGGAAGACATGTATGCATTAAGCAGGATGTGTGTACATATATAAATGTGGGGTGATTGATTGTGTGTAATCAACTGACCATAGTTGTTTATTTGACTGTGTGTGTGTATGTGTGAGAGAGAGGGAGAGCTAAAAACCAGTCTAAAACGAAGATGCAGAGAAGTGGGTCACTGCGCTCAGCAGGTGGCTCCCCGAAGCGCTACTTTCTAGGGACCAGACAAACATTTAATCTCGGAAGAGGATTTAATTCATTTGGGACTTAAAATCCACCCCAACAACCTCAAAATACTGCCAATGCCTTCTGTTATCATGTCTTAGGTTGCTCAAATAAATCATCTGGGCACTCAAAACCACTGTGCAGGAGTGAATCTCCTGAAATTGCTCTTATGAAAATAAAACTGCATAACAGACAAATACTGGTTAAAATGATCTACTTCTAATTACTATTTTTAACTATTTCTGTCAGTCTTGAATGAAAGATTCATACTCAATATTTTGCCCGCATTCTCCACCTTCTTGGATTATTGTGTATTCTGGGATTTCCTTCTTCGAAAAGGATAGTTATAGTGCTGGGCGGTATACCGGTTCATACCGAATACCGGTGTTTATTTTTGTTATGATAAGTTATGACACTAAATGTAGCCAAAACAAGTTATCTTTGGAGGTAGAATAATCAAGATGCCTACTTTGTAAAAGGCTCCCTACATAGGCAGCTAACTAGGTTTTAAAACAATATTTAACAATACTTGGCACTCTTCAAAAGGTCATTACTAGCCTCAACATGCCGCTTATTCATTGCTATATGAAATATCATAATAACAAAATTGTAGTATTTTTAGTACATGTGTGTGTATTCAGAAGTACCTTGAAGGAGCTGTGCACGAGGGTCTCGTCCAGGTCAATGACCACACAGTTCTTGCCGTAATCATTAATGCTGACCTCAGGCAAGAGGTATTTGGCTGGAGGCTGGAGGAAATACAGAACAGATGAATACAAGGAGGAGAGAAGAGCAAACAAGCAGTTCAATGGAGGATAAAGATGCATGCTTATCATATCAGCCAGATATTCAGAATTATCATCAAAAGCTACAGGCCCTCCTCCAAAGAGACACAACATGCACTGGAGATTGCTCTGTTGTTGCCCCAAATGAATCCCAAATGATGTACCGGGATCTAGTGGTTTTGGATAACCTTGAAACAACGATCATAGCTTTGTGTTAAAGTGACTGTCCCCCCTGGTTTGGCTTCACTGCCAAGTCGTGTTGCCTAAGCACAAGCTGCCTCTGTAGATGGTCTGCCAGTAACGGGAAAGAGATGTCCTTTACTAAGCCTGACCTGAGGGAGGCAGATGGACTTGCCTATGGGAGCAAAACACACTCACACATATCCAAAGATGCAAGCGAAGTCATCCACAGCACATGCAGAAATGCATAATGTATAGTGGGTATAGAAAAGAAACACCCCTCTTTAAAATAATCACATTTTGTTGCTTTGCAGCCTGAAATGAAGACGGACAGTTTTTGTTTTATCCAGCTGTATTTACTCAGTGCAACTTATAACATCCAAGTGAAAGATATAACACCAACATGTCAGAAAAAAAAAAAAAATAAAAATTAATAAAAAAAACAGAATCACTGAGTTGGAAAAAGGATCACCTCCTTGTGTCAGTATTTTGTTGAACCACCTTTTGCTTTAATTACAACCTTTAGTCAGTTGGGATATGTCTCTTCTAACTTTGCACATCTAGACTGCAATTCAGTTAAATTTGATGGGGAGTGTTTGTGGACTGCAGTCTTCAAGTCATTCCACAGATTTTGAATGAGGTTTAAGTCTGGGCTCTGACTAGGTCATGCAAGGACATTCACCTTTTTCTCCTTCAGCCACTGTGTGCTCAGTTTTGCTGTGTGCTTTGGGTCATTGTCCTGTTGGAAGGTAAACCTTTTTTCCAATTGACAACTTTCTGGCAGAGGGCAGCAGATTTTCCTCGAGAATTTGACTGTATTTGTCCCCATCCATTTTTCCTTCTATCCTGACAAGTGCTCCAGTCCCTGCTGCAGACAAACACCCCATAACAGGATATTACCACCTCCATGCTTTACTGGAGGAATGCTGTTATTTGGATGGTGAGCTGTTTTGGATTTCCACCAGACATATCGTTTATTGTTGAAGCCAAATAATTCAATTTGTACCAAATACCTTCCACTTCTTAATAACAAGAGTTTACAAATAATTTTTAGGAGGGGGGTGATCCCAACTCAGTGATTCTGTTTTTTTTTTTTTTTCTGGCATGTTGGTGTTATATTTTTCACTTGGATGTTATAAGTTGCACTGAGTAAATACAGCTGAATAAAACAAAAACTGTGTTCATCTTCATATCAGGCTGCAAAGCAACAAAATGTGATTATTTTAAAAGGGGGTGATTCTTATCTATACCCACTGTACGTACATTCTTGACAGTAATATGCCGAATATTCTTTACATGTTCATTCTTCATTTCACCATGAGCGTGGAGGAAAGGTCATAGAGGACAGTGCATGGGCTGGATGATTTATCTGTGCCAGTATGAATCTGCTGGAGTCCTCCATGACCTTTCACTGCCGATATTTCCACCTCATCTGGTTTGAATAACTTTGCTAATCTAATAACATTAAACTACATTAAAGTTGAATTAATTATTAATGTAATTCATAATTACTCCAATATGTACTTTTAAGTATATAAAATGTGATGTGTCAAACATGGAATAAACCTATAGCCTATAAAGTGAGTCTCAGCGTATGACCTTAATATCAGTGCAAGTGCTAGAAAATGGATGCACTCTTCAACACTGTCCACACATACAGTAAGCACACACACAAAAATATTTTATATCACAGTCCCTACTGTTTTTAAAGAGGAAGACGGCATTTTTTTGTATCAAATTAGACAACTTAAAGCTGTTCATAGTTTACATTCCACAATAATTATTTTATGTTGCGACTAATAACTGATAAATGGCTGATATTAAAATTCATTACCATTTTGTCTAAATAAATAAAAGTATATGTTTTTATCTGAAAACGACCGATCGTTTCATTAGAGAGGACTCTGGGGTCGTGTGGATTACTCTGAAGCTGCAAAAATATGGATTTTGGGACCGTCAAGAATGTTCACTTGCATTAGATGGGAAAAATTCCTTGAAAGTTTTCCTCCAAAACCTTAATTTCTTTTCAGCCAGAAAAAATATACATATACATCTTGGATGACCTAGGTCTAAATAATCAGTATATATATATTTTTTAATATTGGGTGAACTATTACTTTAAGGCATTGCAACATAATAATGTACAATTTTAAAAACATATTTATTTTGAGATTTGCTAAAGATTGTTTGTTTGACAGTGTTATTAAACTATTAGTTTTTAAAAATTAACTTTACTTTATTAGTGATTAAAGATTAAGTGAGTGTTAGATGACAGCAAAGGTACTTTAAATATAAAAAATAGGGGAAATGAGCATTCACAGTTAAGTATCCAATATTCACTAATAAATAAAATATATTGGTATTGGTTTTTCGGGTTTTGCTATCACTGAGGGAACATTCGGTCCCCACATGGATACACAAACAAGACCACACAGATGGTCAAAATTATGCATGCTCCATGAGTACATGCAATTACATCATTACATTATAACTCTGAAGACTTTATGGTTTTCGAAAAATGCTTTAACCATAATTGAAGCCTCATGCTGTATCAGCCAATCCCAGGATTCATTTCATGGCTTTCAAACACTTTAAGATTTATCACTTGCTTGAATTATGATAATCTGTTTGCGCTGAGTGAAAAATGACAGCCAACAGTTTGTGGTTCACTAAATTCCCAACTTAACCTTTACCCCAATCCAGACACTTTCAAAATGCATTAGAGAGAAGATACTGAAAGCTTGACATCATGCAGCTGAAAATTTCAGTCATTAGTGTCAGCCAGTCAAAGCAAGGAGGATCTGGAAGCAGGCAGTGAGACATTCCCAGCTGTCATCTTAGAAGACACCAGTGGATCCGAGGTTTGATTACAATTACTGTGAGAATTAAAACTCCTGCCAGCATTTGCTCAGCATGGATGCTTGCTTTTTGCTGAGCAGGCAGAGGCAGGTGGAGTGTGTTTCAGGATTTGGGTCTCCCCTATCTCCGGCTCAGCGTGAAGGCCTGGCTCAGATCAGTAAACCTCTCTGCACACTCTTCCTCTAGCAGGTGCAGTGTGGGATGATTTGACTTTCTGAGACTGCTGTTGTCCTTAAGTACAGCTTATTACTATCGGCACTACCAGTCTCCCAATTACCTTAACCATATGACTCTATAACCAAGCTTAAAGGAACACTCCACTATTTTTGATAATAGCGATTTTCTAGGCCGATAGGAACTATACTCTCATTCCGGCATAATAATCAAGGAACTTTGCTGCCGTACCATGGGTGCAGCAGGCGCAATGATATTACGCAGCGCCTAAAAATAGTCCCCAGCTAGGTAACTTCCAATAAGCCTATTTTCAGGTGCTGCGTAATATCATTGCGTACCGCCAGACCCGGAGATCGGCTGAATGGATTCGAAAACGGTAAAACTCAACTGTTTAACTCTAGGGGAGTTGGAAAATGAGCCTATTTTCAAAAATAGTGGAGTGTTCCTTTAAGACAAAATGAAATAGCATTTGCAAACCATTAAAGGGATAGTACACCCAAAATTAAAATTTTTGTCAACGACTCGTCATTCCCAAAGAGTATGACTCTTCTGTGGAAAACAATGGAAGACATCTTGGAAAAAAAAAAGTATTTTGTACACACAATGAAAGTCAATGGGGTCCAATCAGTGTTGTTCAGGACTCAACTGAGTATCGGCAAAAACTGTTAAAAAATGTGTCCAAATATCTTCTTTTGTGCTCCACAGAAGAAGAAAAAAACATATTTGGAATGATGTGAGTAAATAATGATAGACTTTTAAATTTGGGTGAACTATCCATTTAACTTAACAAATTTTGAATTTTGAGTGAAATAGAATATTCAATTGCAAAAAAAATCAAGGGCAGTTTGTGGATTTGATCTGTTTTGATCATATATGGCTATGATATTTTGAGATTAATGGTTAATATTTTCCCCCCACACATGCTACTAAGGTTTTGTGAGCAGAAAACCCATTATCAAAGGCAGAGTTATTACATTTTGATGAAAGATTATGAAAACAAACTGTTTTTTTTCTTTAGAACAATGTGCAATGATATGGACAATAAGACCAGAGACATTTACTGATTTCGATCAAAACATTTTGATGAGATCTGAGCTGTACGGGAGTGTTTTTTGTAATGAATGAAAGTAGATGCAGGCAAAAAAAACAAAAAAACATCTGCATTGAAGGATTGTGCAGGTCATTGCAAAATGTATTGCTTTGGACAGTAGGTAAGTCATAGGATCTTCATGTAATTGATTAAATTCAAATGTTTAATCAATTCAAAGCCCAAGGTTTAAATCCTTCTGTCACTTACGCACAATATGTGGCTGTTTTCCAAGATGCTGCATATTTTATGTAAAGTGATGTAGAAGCTTAATGCATCCCAGAAAAATGAAGTCAGGCAGGTTTCTCTCAAGAGACAAAAATATATGCATAAGCATGCAGGCAAAAAAAAAAAGATAATACATACACTGGGAATAGGGATGACCTGGACCTGATCACACTGAGAAACAAAACCAGATAGAAAGAGGGAAAAAAAGAAAGAAAGAAAGAAAAGAAAACGGAGGGAAGAGAATCATCAAAAAGAAAAAAAGAAGCACAACAAACACGACACTGTGAAAGCAAACATCACAACAGAGATTACGAATTGTTGTACATTATTATTACATGACTGACTAAGACAGACAGACATGCTGACAAAAATCACATCCTTGTTCACAGCGTAATCCTGCCAGGAATCTCTCTGGAAGTGCTGTAAAACACATGGGTTTCATTTAAAGTGTCTGTGGGTCTAAAACAGGGCAGCTTAGAGTGCATGCACATGTAAAATAGCAGGACATTCCACTTCAAATCGCGAGTCATTTGCAGGCAAACATTGGCGGTAATGCGATCTGATTCAGATCCATTTATAGCTGCCTGTACCTGCTTTGTCAGCACACATGAGTGTTTGTGGAGCGCTGTGGCTTAAAGTTTCACCACGGACAGTGAGGTCATTTCACACGGTACACTGCCCAGCATTTGTGTGTGTGTTTGGATGAGTGCAAGAGACCGAAAGAAAGAGTGTGAAAATACACTAAACAACAGGCACAAGACAAATGCGCTGAAATAACTCCACAAAATGAGTGTTTACTGTAAAGTGCAGTTTGTAATTTTTTGTAAATATTGCACCAATCTGAGGTGGTCCGCTCCATGCAAAATAAAACCGCTTTTATTAGGCTACTGATGGACTGGAGTCTTCATGATGAGTGTGGAAAACCAAAAAATAAAATAAAATAAATTAAAATAAACAAAGGCCCAAGTGTACATGTGTCTACAGTACATGACATGTTTGCACCATCCTAGTGTAAGGGTTTATTGCTCAAAGTTTGCCCCTTTTACAGCTCAGGAGATTTATTTGAGTTCTTGGTTGTTTTCTTCAAGTATCAATTTTGTATCAGACGTTTCTTCTAAAATTACTTATAAAAATTGAAATTTTTGACTTTTTTATATTTTTTGTATTTTTATTTCTCCCACAGAAATGTAAAATTAATGTTAAAATTAAATAGCTCAGATATTTTTTTTCCTTGCAAAAGTTTGATGAGAAATCACAGACTATTAACTGCAGTCAGACTTGGCTAGTCTCAGTCGAATTTGAAACTTTTTCTCAGGAGAACAATCTGAAAATCAGGAGCAAAAGTCTCAATTTGATTTTGTTCCCTAGGAGAAACAACTGAGATATTAAAAAGATCTCATTTGTGCTTTTTACTTTTCAACATGGTGACCTGTTTTGCATAATTACTTTATTAACCTGAAAACAGCATAGATGACGTGCAAATAAACAACACTATCAGCGGGCGCAATGCATTCTAAGTGATTGTGTACTCCCCATTAAGTGTACATAGCCAATGGGAGAAAGAGAGAAAGAAAAATAAAGAAAAAGAAAAGGAAAGAGGGGAAGGAACAAACTGGGCAGCAAGTAATCAATCACACAAGACACATACTTTATTGGAATTAGAACCAGTTCAGGAATGTGTGAGAGAGAGTGTATGTGTATGTGGGTGGGTGGAAATTGAAGAATGTGTGTGAGGGGAAGCGGGCCCATCATTTCTAGAACTGGATGGTAAACATCACAGCGGGTTCACAGAGTTCGGAACAGCTGGAAAACTTTGCGGTGTGGACACGGGAACAGCATGCACTGAGCCTGCATTCAGGTGCAGCTCGCAAACAAGAAAAAAACCTCAGCTAAACCGAGAGAAAATTTTTCAGACTTTATTCTGAGCTGGACCAACATTAGCAATTCAAATGCAGTAACTTAAACTCTGCAATTTCTTGCATCCATTGCCGAAGATTTTCACGCCGTTAAAACTGTCGTTAGAGAAATAAATGAGGCCTCACCTTTGGAGGGCTGCTGTTCTCCTCGGCAGGTGGAGGGAGGGAGCAGGTCTTGTTGTTGGTGGCTGGTGGTTCCGCATCATAGTCTCGGAAACAGCAGAAGAAGGGACTAAAGATACTTCTGTTCCTGTGTTTCTTTAAACTGCTGTTGGACTGGGAGACTGTGACAGAGAAAAACACACACACACACTGGTCACAGCAATGCACAAACTGTTCAAAACATCTGGGGCTTTACCTTCCCTGCCCTGTAACTTAAAACCCATCTGCCTCGCATACAGCACACATTCACGAAGGAGGTCGTAACGAGTGAAAAACAACAGTCGGTCGGAGTTTGCTTATTGGTTACTATGTACAGCTCACATGACCGAACAAGTGTGCAAACAGCTCCTTTTGCGTATTATGGTACACAGAACGCGTCTCCATGGGCGACTCAGTCACCTTTACCCCCTACGCTTGCACGCCTGCTGTTCTGTGATTGCATTCAATGCATACAACAGCACGTCATTGTGCACAGCAATATGTCTCAAGTACAGTAATACAACCTGCTTTAAAAGCCCTGTAAAAAAAAAATGCAAATCAGACATTGTAAATGCTGAATGTGAGGAAGACATGATTAAGCTGATGGCAGTGGATCTAAAATTGAGTGTTCATGTGCATGAACATAAGCATGACGTCAAGGGTCACAGTAAAATAAAATAAAATAAAATAAAATAAATGCCCTCTTTACTGTGAAAGAACAGTCAGCATGATCCCAAGGTTTGCACAGTCCTAAAATAATGGAAGAGCCTTTTTCAACAAAACAAAACAAAGCAAAGCAAAGCAAAGCAAAACAAAACAAAACAAAACAAAACGTCCTCTTTATTGTAAAAGAAGTCACACAAGGTTTACACAATCCCAAATAAAGAGGCTTTTTCAAATAAAACAAAACATAACAACTTTTAAAAACAAATCAAAACAAAACCAATATTATGTCCTCTTTATTGTAAAATAATTCACAGAAGGTTTGCATGATCCCAAAATAAAGGAAAAACAAATCAAAACAACTCAAAACTCAAAACAAAACTCACAACAGATCAAAAATCAAAACAGCAGCTTTCCTTTTAAAGTAACCCATCTGCCCGTCTCACAATAACATTCTGGTTATGTACACATATGTGCATGATATTTTGCCCAGTAACTGCAGGAACTACACAAACAGTACTATGAAAAGAAATACTGAATATCTGCAAACCTACATCACTTGGTTGCACTCCAGTTGATTGCTGGGTAATAAACAGAAAGACTGGATGACAAAAACTGGCTCTCCATAGGTGATCTAATGAGGCATGCAGGCCAGGTATTGTTAATGGAAGAACAGGTCGCTCCTGACAGCAGCAGATGTTTGGCAAAATAGAGGGGGCAAGCAAAACATTTGGAAAATGTGCATTTGGAAAATGTGTATTTTAAATGTTTTTTTTTTCTGTTAAATTGAGTAACAAAAGGCTCAATATCATTGATGACTGAGATGTCGGTCTAGATGTGTCTTTCTAGTCATACTGCTATCTTGTGTCCTGCTTTGTGTTAAGTGGCACAGTACAGATAGGGTTTCACGCTATCCAGGTCAGTCGTGAGGGCCAAGTGCTCTCATTGTTGCAGTAATGCCTGTTGTTACTGCACCTTAAAGTGCTAACAATCAACCAATTATACACTTTCATCAAATCAAGAACTAGTACACTGCAGCAAAATCTTGGCTTGTGATTTTAAATGAGTTCAGCCTATTATTTGTTAATATTAATATAATTATTTAGGTAATCAGTTGGCTATTAACGGATATTTTAGTCCATGTATGTTAACTTTGAGGTCTCCTACTTATGTGCTTATTATAAAAGATAAAAAATATATTTATTGAGATATTTATAGGCATGGTTTGGTGAAAGAAATTTAAAATAAAATAATATAAAATAAAATTTCCTTGGCCAACCCAAACTTTCTGCTTATTTGAAATACATTAACAAGAGAGAAAACTGAGCTTGTAAAGGCATTAAGGATATTTTTAGTGTATTAAAAGTATCATGCATATACTTTTACTCAATACTATACTCATGCACTTATAACCTGAGCCATGTAATAGTTGATGTCAAGACATATTATATAAGACTTCCTCCATATTTATAAAATTTTATGATTATAAAATGTGTAGGCTAAATTAGTTTACTTGAATGTGTATTTTATCTAATTATGTGAGGTTTGTGTTTCTCTAAAACTTTTTGTGCCATTGATGGTCTTGGCCAGGTACAGTATCTCTTGTCCAAAAGCTTTTAAATCTCAGCGTGTCTAACCTTACATAGAGGTTAAATAATGAAAATGAAACCCCTGAGCCAAACGGGTTTCAATCTCATAATGGAAGAAGCATTAGGGTAATAGCTTACAGCATCTGTCTGATTACTGCTATTGGAAAACACATAAGGTCACATCAGACCATGAGGAAATCCGCTTCCTGTGGCTTGATGAGGTTGACAAGAACTCAGTCCAGCCCAAGTACATTAGTCCTTATGATGATCCCCAAACAACCAGCTTTGGCTAGTACCATTATTAACCACCTGTATGACTCTAGCAGGTCACTTGCTTCTGTTTTCAGAAATGGCTGCATTAAAAGTGAGGTAAATATAATGGAAAAAAAGGAATTGCCATGCTTTTTTAAAATAAATGGTCACAAAGCAAATGTCTTTTATCATATGAAAGCCAATATGTGTACAATATTCAGCATATTAGGGACATTGCTCATTTTACACACAAAGACAAATCATAACAGCTAATCATTCACATACAGAAGTCTTATAAGGTAGAAAAAACATCCAGCATATTAGGGACATTGCTCATTTTACACACAAAGACAAATCATAACAGCTAATCATTCACATACAGAAGTCTTATAAGGTAGAAAAAACATCCAGCATATTAGGGACATTGCTCATTTTACACACAAAGACAAATCATAACAGCTAATCATTCACATACAGAAGTCTTATAAGGTAGAAAAAACATTGATGAAAAAATGGTCATGTAAAACAAAAGTATGACTGTTTTGGAAGAAACATTAACTAACAGTTTAAAACCCATAAAAATATAAATAAATAAAACAAAAATGCCATGCGTGTATTACGTTGACAACTAGACACAATGAATACACAAAAATAGGTCAATAAATGAAAGCATTTAAGTAAAATAAAACAAAGCTAAATTAAATGGGGAAAAAACTGTTTACACAACTGTCTCATTTATTTCTATTTCTATTTCTCCTAAGTACTTTACGAGTACACACATCAAGATTAAATTAAAATGAATAATATAAAAAAATTAATTAGCTCAGATATTTTTTTCTTGTGAATTTGATGAGAAATCACTGACAACTTATTGTAAACTTGGCAAGTCTATTGTATTGTAGTATTTTGGCAAGTCTCAGCAAAATGTGAGATATTGTTGGGACTGAACAGGTGACACATTTGAAATTATTGCTGCCCCCTTTATTATAAAGGAACAGTCACACAAGGGGTCCAAAATATAATTTAGGAAAAAGCTTAATAAATTAAATTAAATTAAAAAATAAAATAAATAGATTTTAGTGTGGTATTTTGTAAAAAAAAAAAAAAAACCCCCCCAAAAAAACAAGCCACTCAAGGAGCAAGTATCTATAAACAGACTGTAAGGTACTTGTGTGAAACTAATTTGAGGGGCGTCTCCAAAGACACTCCAAAGAAAGAGACAGAGGCACTAGACCCTCTGATTTTCTAACTATAATTACCTGTCAGTTGACAAGCTGGGTTCTGAGGCATAACGAGATGTAAACGAGCCAAACGACCTTCTACACAGAAACGCTACTCAGAGGGTGATTTAAAACATATTTATATAGTATTTTAAAACATAATTGCACTGTTCTCAGGCTTATTATAATGAGTAACTAAGTCTACTGAGGATACACAGTCTGTCATAACACACGGTACGATCCAACCTCTGCGCTCACATTCCCAAAACACCGTTCCTGTGCAATCCCTCCCTCCTGGGCCTCCATTTTGAGGCTGTTAGTATTTTCCCACCTTGATCGTCTGCCCTGCATGGCAGTCTAATAATACGCAGGTGGGAAGGACGCCAGAGGGAGAGATGGAGGCAAACAGGAGGTGGGCCAGTATAATGAAGCCTGTACCATGTACCAGCCCCCTGAACAACCATCCGTCCAACACAAACAGGGTTTTCTCCACACGCACGCATACAAACATACCCATCTAAAAACATATTCTCTGGCTGACCACAGGAATGTGGCTGGAGTCAGTTTGCATGGTGGTGCCGTCCCAGCTACAGTGTGAAGAAATGTTGTGTATTTTGTTCAAATTCAACCTCACTCCACAAACTGTAGTTAACAGATGTCTGCATTCATGAATGCAAGCATTTGTCTGACAAAGCAAAGATTAGGTCTGCACGAGTATTAATCAACATAAAACTGAAATCACGCTAAGGCTTAGTGTGATTATCAAATTACAAAAAATTTAATTAAATACATGAGCTTAATGCATATTTCAAAGTGAAGCATGGCACTGTGTTCTTTTACACAGTAGAAGTTCACGATCCTGTGTTTTCAGCTTCTCTGAGTGGCTTGGTTCATAGTAAATCGATGTGCTGCGAGTTTATAATGTGCATTTGGGAAAGCAGCATGCGCAGCTTGTAATGAGAAACTGGCTGTTGTCAACAAAAGAGAAGATTTTTGGCCAAAATAAAAGATTGATAGTTTATTGTTCGAAAATGAATAAATTAAGACAGCCGTAAATATCAGAATAGTAATTTCACAGCTGTACTGTACTGTACTATAATAAAATAATAATAATCATTATTATTATTTATAATAATAATAATATGATATATTTTAAATATATATACATTTTGTTTAATATTTTTAATAAATAATCATAATCATAATAAAAACATTTTTATTATTATATGATTATTTTTATTGGCCACAAACCTGGAGCTTTTTTATTTTTTGAAGTTCACAAATAAGTTTGCTTTTCGTGTTTTCTTGTTCCTAAAGCTGATCTTAAAAACAAAATACAAGAGAGAGATTAATTGTATATCTCCTTTACACTGTACAATCTATGCTGTCTCAGCGAAGCCAATTGACGAAGTAGAACCCTAACCCTTTGGTTCTATGTAATATTTCTTATTTTATTTGATATTATTTATATAATAATCGTTATTTTATAGTAATTTTGATTTATAACCACAAAGCTTTTGTCCACAAACCTGGAACTTATATATATATATATATATA
>NW_015644380.1:1400194-1411291 GCF_001515625.1 Sinocyclocheilus rhinocerous
AATGCGATACGATTTACCCCTATTACGATGCAGTGCGATCCGATTTCGATTCGATTCGATTCAACAGAATGCGATTCGATGCAATATGATGCAATGGAGAAAATATGATAACTTTTAATGCTTCAAGGCCTGTTTCATAAAACAAGTTAACCAAGTTAGTATGACTTATTGTCAAATGATTTGGTTCCATAAAGCAAATTTAACATAGGCCTAGATCAAGCTAGTCACTGTGGCAATTTATGCTGGGAAACTAACCTGGTCTAAAGCAGGCTAACTGTCAGGCTAAGCTAAGCTCCTCTACTGACCAATAGGAACATAATGATATTACCACTGTCTCACATACTATTATTTGAGTTTTTTTTTTTTTTTTTACAGTTTCTAGCCATGCAGCCTTTCTCTCTGGTTTTATTACAGCTGTATCTTTTATAGTTTGCAGAACAGATAGCAGAAAGATAGATTAGAACATTACAATCTAAAATTGCTCTTTAAAGCATTAAAATCACTAAATTAAAAGTTAAAATCACTGAATTAAAAATGAAAATAAATAATAAAGAAAATGACTACATTTTTAACTGCTTTAAGAAACACATATTAACTCATTTGAGCTTAGTAATTAGTACTGTAGCCTATAGCTTACATTTGATTTACCTATTACAATAGTCCACTTACAGTTACTGCTATCATAAAATTACACTTTATATGTAGATTTAAAATTCTACAAAAGACACATTTAAGGTCCAAAAACAATTTTTTTTAACAAAATGTATATTTTACTTGGAATTATTGCGCTCCTATTCGATTGCGCTCTGTCTGTTTAGCGTGCATAAATATCATTTTAAATACCAATCAGTCTTTATCAGAAAAAAACACACAAAAAAAAACGTCTTTTTTTTGTTTTTGTTTTTTTTAGTGCAGCCCTAGATTGTGTAGACACCAAAGGAGACAGTCAGAGTGTGGAGAGAAAAACTCAGAATGCTGCAGACAACAAATGACAGAAAACCAAGTCTACAAGGGCCTGACATTCCAAAGACACTGACGTTTGATTGACAGCTGTCTTTTGGGGAAATCACAGTGCACAAAAACAGAAATGCACAAGGAAATCTCGACACGCAAAACAAGAGCTGCGAAGACAAATTCTAGCAATTCCCTTTTCCCTGTCTGCAGCTTCCAGCTTTGCAAACGGAACTTCAACTGAAGCTTTGTTTTCATCTTGTGCAGACCATTCCCACAGTCAGCAAGTGAGGTAATCCGATGCCAAGCAGTCACATGGGTGGGCACGGTCTCTTTGCTCTCACAGCCGGAAGAGGAACGCACAGGAAATTCTTTACATTCCTGACAGGAAGAGATAATAACCCTCTGACCCACAGTGTGGAAAAATGCCCATCTGCAAAGAACACAGACCCCCCAGCTTCATTACAGGGGTCAGAACTGGCTGTGGTCTGTGTGTTTGTGAGGGGAGAGTGGCGAGAAGGAAATGGGGGAAAAGTTAAAGAAGAGAGGGATACAGAAACAGAGAGAGGGAAGGGCCGGGTTAAGCGTCAAACGCCCGCTCAGTTGTTGCTTTAATAATTAAGTTAGTCAGTTCGCTGTGAGCAAACAAAGGAATTGAGGGTGATAAACAACAAGGTCACAAATCTGTTTGCGGTTTTGTTCCGAAAGCTGATACGAAAGAGGAAAAATGAGAAAGAGATTAACTGTATACCCCCTTTACACTGTATCATTTTACTCAAACAATCTGTGTTGTCGTAGTGAAGCCAATTGCTTAAGTCTTCCTTCCGGCTAGTTCCTTACCTAATCAGCCAGATGAGTAGTGAAGATCCATACCTTACATCATGGGTTTTTTAATGTTTGCATATTCAGTGTGCAGCTCACGTTGTCTGTCTCAGGTCTGTTAGGATGATGTAAACCAGAAGACATCAGAGAGCCAAGACAGCCGACTGATGAAGACATAAATGACTGTTGATTGTCTAGTGAACTATTCCTGTCATCTGTAGAAACACATTTTTCATGTCTGCACCTGCTAATCCATCCTAAATACATACTAAACAAAGCAATACAATCCATACTTTAATATATATATTTACTGTATTGAAGTACTCAGTCTTCTTATCTCATCATATTCAATTCAAAGCTCAAGTCAAATATATTTTATTTTACCATGGCTGAATAGAAGTGCAGAAGTCTATCAGTAACAGTCTGTTGTTTTTGATAACGAAACAAATGCCGCTTCTTACTGTGATGTCAAGTAAGCACTTGTTCGAAGCCTTGGAAATGATTAGCATCAAAGTACTTGTCATTTTGCTTTGGAGATAACTATCATTTACATTGGATAGCTTTGTGAGGGCAAAGAGAATAGCAGTGTGCAAGCACACACATGATGTACTGACTCAAAGCATCACCTTGAGGCAGGGAGCTCCTTATACTCAACCTCAGGATGGACCAGGAGTGAAAATAAACATATATGAAGACTGGGTACAGCAGAACTACATTGCAATGTTTCACTCCACTGCCTTAAACAATGTCTTAACAAGAGCACCAAGCGAGAGGACTAAAAGAAGAATGATCTGTCAGGAAACTATTCATTACAATGCATTGAGCGAGACAAGGAAAGAGAGAAATGCTAGCGTTTGAAGTCTGATTATAAGGCTGAGACACATTTAAACACTCCAATGGTCTTTTAAGCAATGTGACAATATTAAAAACAAGCAAAAAATGTGTTGACAGATAAATGTTTACAATGGAAGTCTATGGCGGTGGTTTTCAAACCTTGGGTCGTGAAACATAAAAAATCAAATGGGTCACCAGTATGATTTAAGGAAAATGTATATATGTATGTAAGCTATCAAAATAAAAATTAAATTTATATATATAAAAAAAAAAATGAAGTTGGCCACTGAAAACATTGGAATTTTTTTCTTTGTACTTTAGTCAATTAAATAAAGGTTAAAGAGAATGAACAAATCACATATTCTTGATTTTATGGCATTTCACAAAAAGTCCCAACTTTTCTGGAATTGGGGTTATATATATATATATATATATATATATATGGGTCGCATCAATTAAAAAAAATAATAAAAATAGGGTCGCTCTTAAAAAAAGTTTGAAAACCAATGGTCTATGGCAACATATCAGCCCACAGACTTCCATTGCAAGTGGTTTTGTGTCAACATTTTCCCTAATATGGTTTTACAAACTAATGGAAAAGTCTACATTTTTCTGTTCTGCATTTTTTCAGTCTACATTTTTCTAATCAAATGTATGCACACAAAGTCAGCTATACATAAAGTTTATGAGAATTAAGGCAGACAGAAAGACTTTAGAAAAGTAGCTTCTTTTCAGAAGATGATAGACAAGAACCTATCAAACATTGCACATTTACAGTGATCTCAATGTTGGTGATGTGAATTCATCATAACAAACAACAATCACAGCCTTCTGCCTCTTTCATGTAAGACAACATTCCTTGGTGTGTATTTCACCCTGGCTTAATACAGTGTTACGTAACACATGTGGTGCAGCAAAAGCAATATCACAGTTTAGTGGTGAGCCTCATATAAAGAGAATTAAAAACTCATCCCGCCAAAAGTACATACTGTAACAAGCATCGTTCCCATAATACAGTGCCATTTGAAGCCTGTAACTTACAAAACAAAATAAAGGTGTTGTGATGTATAAGCAGATTTGAAGAATTATGAAATAAGATCTCATCAATCTCAGGCACTTAAAACTGTTTATTATAACTTGATTATTTACACAACGGCAAGAAAATAAACAGAAAAAAATCTACTCATACCAATTTAAAGTACTTATAAAGATAAACCAATATTACAATTCTGGTCAATACAGATAAACCAAATAATTATTTAAATGTTATGATTGAAAATTTATAAATACCATTTTATATGAATAAAAAAAATAAAAAAATAAATGCTAGAAAATAAATTTAGGCTTTACAGCATTATTACTGTATGTACAGTATAAAATATTTAATATTCAATAAATATTACATTTAGCAGTTTTATTACATTATTAGTGTTTTCAAAACTTTAAATAAGCATTAAAGGACGTCACTGGTAATCTAAATGTAAAAATAGCATTAATAAATGAGCTTGCATAATTACAAATGTATTCAATGTAAATGTAAATCGAAACTGATATATGATATTTTAAATAAAAATCTGATAAAAATAAGGTACTGATATATTGCGCATTCCTAGAAATTAGCTTTAAAATCATTTATTTTGCTTATTAAAAATAACCCCTATGTGCACCAGTGTTACTTCAGCATCAATTATATACTATTATAGCTTTTGTTAATATTTTTCATTAGATTTTACTTTCATATTTTCTGTTTTCATTTTAATTTTAGGTAAAGTTTTAGTCTTTTTGTTGTGTGTTTGTCATTTTTATTTTTATTTTATATAGTTTATGGTGTTTAGTTTATTTTAGTACTTCAACTTAAACTAAATGAAAATGAGAAATGCTGCCTTGGCAATGAGCTGAAATACCATTTTATATTTTATTTCAGTTAACATTTCTTTTATTTCAAATTATGTATTTTTTTATGGTTTTAATTTTAGTTGACAATCATAAATGTGCACTTCATTGACATACAGTGATAAAAATAACTAATTGAATTTCCATTGTTTAAAAACTGTACTTTCAATATTACATCTGATATATTAGGACATGTATGGTGGGAACATGTAAATGTACTGCTTGTACCCACACCAAACCATAAAGCGAAGAATCTGAACTTTTCCCCAAACTGCTCAGTAGTGACGGTATCGGTGTGGATAAAGACCTCATCTCTTATGCGAGTTTGCCATGTACCACATTGTTGACAAGACCACTGCGGACCCCGCGGCCACATTACTGCAGCTGAAGAAATGAAGGATGTGACCGGCACAGTGGAATTAGTCGCTGAAAATAATAAGAGAGATGTGACTATTCAACCCTGTTACACAACACGTCCCACATTGTTTTGGAAAAGCAGAGGCAGAGCAGATGAGGTGGGAAGGAGAAAAAAGACTGGAGATAGCAGATGTAGGACTACTGCACACAATATGTTTAGCGCTCTGTCTCTGTGTCATACTGATTCTGACATTAGCATCTGATCCAGGCAAAGTCTCTCGGGACTGTTGCAAAAAGGGCACGCTGGTGAAAAATGACAGTCTGACAAAGAGACGTGTGCCTGTAAGCTGATATTTATGCAAATAAAAGTGCTTGGATCGACGGGTGGATTCCCCATGACTGGAATACAGATTGTCATATCTAAATTTGGTGAGGCGTCCCTATTATTGAAGTCGGAGAATATCAGTGGTCATATGCAGGTTAGTGGAGTGGTTCCCGTCTGCTGAAAGCAGGTAATCATGCCATTTCTATACACAAACATTCCCCTACAGCACTACTGCTCCACTTTATACATCTCTCAGGAGACAAGCTCACGGTTAAATGTAGTTCACCCTTCACTTTGTAGACTCAACAGACACTCTCTCAGATTTCATTCAGACTGGCATTGTTTTACTGACCTAGACTTTAAATATTCTATTCTGAATTGTCCTTTCACAGAGAAAATGGGAATTTTCTCTGTGAAAACGAAATTAAGGAGCATGATAATTAAGACATTACATTTAGGAAAAACATAAAAAATTGGTAGATTAGTGAGAGATGTGGCCAAGCACGTAGTGCACATGTTGGTATTTAATAGCAGGTGATCTGGATTTTAAATTTTCAATCCCACCCTCCCATCATGTTTTCATGTTTCAGTCTCTGTCAATGAAAACCTCCCAAATCCTCGATTTTTACATCTTCTTACGAAAACATGAGTGGGCTTGACCATACAAAACCTGCTGCCACATTGTTAGTGTGTTATGGATGGTTGCCAGGGTGTTGCTATGCAGTTGCTAAGGCATTCTGAGAGGTTTTAGAGCATTGCTGTGATTTCTATGTCTGGGAAGTTGCTTACGGGCAGGGTGCGAATTACAGTGACCATCGGGGGGGTCAGAAGATTTGTGTCAAGGTCTGTGTCCAGCCACAGGACCCACCACAGAAGTAGGTCCCATTCATATAGCCGGTCCAGAAGCTACACCTACTCTTCCAGGTTGGTTACAACAGACAATGTTTTATGTCTTCGTATGTCCAATCTTTCATGTCAAGTTAATTTTGTATGTTTTAATTGTTCACACAGGAGCTACAGTAGAAGTAGAAGCAGGAGTAGATACAGCAGAGGACACTCCCGTTCCCGAAGTAGCACCTACCGAAGTTACCGTAGGTAAGTGTTGAAAGATATTTATCTTTGATATGTGTGTTATGGGGATTAAAATGTTTTTAAATTAAGATGCCACGGTGATCTTGTTTTAGCCACACAGACCGTAGAAGTCGTTCTAGAAGTCGGTACAGAGGTCACCACAGATCAAGGTGAGCATGGAGCCAAAATTATTCATGCATTTTGACTGCAACCTAGTGTCGCTTTATTATTCTTAGTTATGTCTTTTGTTCCTGGAAATACAGGTCTGACTCTTACGATAGTTCTTCTAGCCGTAGCAGGAGAAGAGGGCATCGAAGAAGTGAGAGCTCTGACCGCATGTCCAGGTACATCATAAATAAATCCATGTATTATTGAAACCGTCTTGTTTGAATTTGATAATGTGCCTCACTGAAGCTAATTCTTTGATGTGTGTCTTCACGTTCAGGTCATATCGCTCCTACAGTCGCAGTTCCTCTAGGAGGCGAAGTCATAGCCGAAGCAGTCGATACAGCTGAGCTGATTTTAAGATGTAGCATTAAGTCTCCTCCTCCTCCATATGGTTTTCTAAACGAATGGCTCCGTTTAAGTTTGGTGAAGTATGTACTTTGATGTACACTGTATAATCATTTAATGTGTAATTCACACACATTCTGCTGTATTTTTTCCAAATGTGTCTATGTATGAATGTACATTTGAAACAAAATTAGTCACTTCTTTATTCTAGTACACTTTTTTTTTTAGTATCCCTAAGAAAAGGAGCATAGCCTTTGATTATGAAAATAAATAAGCAGCAAGATCAACTGGAGGGAAAGGCCCAGGGTCTCAAGATTGAGATCAAGAGCAAGAGCAGAGTCCGTCCAGGATCCTTATTTGATGAGGTACGAAAGACAGCTCGGTTAAATCAGAGACCCAGAAATCAAGACAGCTCAAGTGAAGAAGACTCTCTTCCAGCAACAGGAGAAAGGGCTGGATCCCATAATCACTCTCGGAACAAGTCAAGGTCTGTGTCCAGCCACAGGACCCACCACAGAAGTAGGTCCCATTCATATAGCCGGTCCAGAAGCTACACCTACTCTTCCAGGTTGGTTACAACAGACAATGTTTTATGACTTTGTATGTCCAATCGTCCATGTCAAGTCAAGTTTGCATGTTTTAATTGTTCACACAGGAGCTACAGTAGAAGTAGAAGCAGGAGTAGATACAGCAGAGGACACTCCCGTTCCCGAAGTAGCACCTACCGAAGTTACCGTAGGTAAGTGTTGAAAGATATTTATCTTTGATATGTGTGTTATGGGGATTAAAATGTTTTTAAATTAAGATGCCACGGTGATCTTGTTTTAGCCACACAGACCGTAGAAGTCGTTCTAGAAGTCGGTACAGAGGTCACCACAGATCAAGGTGAGCATGGAGCCAAAATTATTCATGCATTTTGACTGCAACCTAGTGTCGCTTTATTATTCTTAGTTATGTCTTTTGTTCCTGGAAATACAGGTCTGACTCTTACGATAGTTCTTCTAGCCGTAGCAGGAGAAGAGGGCATCGAAGAAGTGAGAGCTCTGACCGCATGTCCAGGTACATCATAAATAAATCCATGTATTATTGAAACTGTCTTGTTTGAATTTGATAATGTGCCTCACTGAAGCTAATTCTTTGATGTGTGTCTTCACGTTCAGGTCATATCGCTCCTACAGTCGCAGTTCCTCTAGGAGGCGAAGTCATAGCCGAAGCAGTCGATACAGCTGAGCTGATTTTAAGATGTAGCATTAAGTCTCCTCCTCCTCCATATGGTTTTCTAAACGAATGGCTCCGTTTAAGTTTGGTGAAGTATGTACTTTGATGTACACTGTATAATCATTTAATGTGTAATTCACACACATTCTGCTGTATTTTTTCCAAATGTGTCTATGTATGAATGTACATTTGAAACAAAATTAGTCACTTCTTTATTCTAGTACACTTTTTTTTTTAGTATCCCTAAGAAAAGGAGCATAGTGCTATGCATTTGCTAAGGCATTCTGGGCTGTTTTAAAGAGTTGCTAATGGGTTGCTAGGGTGTTCTGAGATGTTGCTTACTGGCCCAAATCAAAAGAAGAAAATGTGAGAGGGACTGACCATACAAACCCTTCCGCCACGTTTCTAGGGTGTTGTGGATGGTTGTCAGGGTGTTGCTATACAGTTACTAAGGTATTCTGAGTGTTTTTAGTGTGCTCATAAACAGTTTCTAGGGTGTTCTGGGTGGATGCTTAATGGTCCAGATCAAAGAAAGAAAATGTGAGTTGGATTGACCAAAAAAAACTTGCCTACTTGTTTCTAGAGAGTTGTCAATGGTTGCCAGGCTGTTACTATGCGGTTGTCAAGATATTTTGAGTGTTTATAGCATGCTTTCATGCAGTTGCTAGGGTGTTCTGGGTGGTCACTTGCTTGACCATACAAATCCTGCTTGACCATACATATCCTGCTGTCACGTTTCTAGGGTGTTGTGAATGGTTGTCATAGCATTACAATGCAGTTGCTAAGGTATGCTGAGTGTTTTAGCATGCTTTCATGCAGTTGCTAGGGTGCTCTGGGTGGTGGTCGCTTACTAGTCTGGATCAAAAGAAGAAAATGTGATTGGGATTGACTATACATAAACCACTGCCATGTTGTTACTGGGTTCTGGATTGTTGCTAAGGCATTGCTATGCAGCTGCTAGGGTAAAAACTAGTGTTTTTAAGCTTGTTGTTATGTGGTTGCTAGGGTGCTCTGGGTGATTGCTTACTGGTTAAGATCAAAAGAATAAAACGTGAGTAGATTTGACCTTACAAAACATGTTGCTAGTGTTGTGGATGGTTGCCAGGACATTGCTATGCAGTTGCTAAGGTGTTCTGAGTGAGTTTTAACAAGTTGTTATGTGGTTGCTAATGGGTTTTGGATAGCAGCTTAATGGACCAAATAAAAAGAGCCTATTCCCAAATCTGTATGATATTCTGGTCTCTAAATATGAATTGAGTCTCTTCCGCAATGTATGTCTTTAATTTGAAAAATAATACAGTAGCACACCTCTGTAGCGTCGGCGTAGAATCATGCATGATCTTTGGGGTTTTATGGCTTAAGAGACCCTTTTAGCCTTTTGACATTTGCATATAAATTACAGTTCTGGTCAGAGACTTTACGTTTGGATGGGGGTCTAAATTGCCAAATGGTCTCAACAATCTGCATCATCTGAGGTATCATTCACATCTGTAGCACAAATGTGTGGGAAGGATCATGCAGCAAAGTTCAAAGCTCAAAATTTTAGAAATATGAGCTATAATAATATTGATGCTTGCCTTAGCAAGCATCTATAAAAACAGTCGATTGGAGTGTAGGATGTTCTGTGTCTGTGAGTACTTTATCCATTCACCACAGATCTGTCACTTTAAGAGCCGCATGGATCCAATTTACTGTTACACAAGTATTTTCATTCTCAACTCTTTACATTCATTTATTACATAACTGACGAGGGTTTACGTGAATAATCACTAAGTGCCGCATTTTGACATATTTTTGTGTGTATTTCACCATTTAGGCGCTAAAAGATGACTTTACATGTCCGTGTTGTATTCCGTCTCTGAGCGCATACACAGTAATGTTCCCGAGGACGTAGTGTTGTCAAAAGACCCGGTACTTTGGTACCAAGTCGGTACTAAAAAATGAAACCGTTACGGTACTATACGGTACTAACCGTTTTTTTAAGTACCGGTGGTACCGAGTACCCGGTCAACCCGGTTCTTGATGCGCTATTCGAAAGGTGCGCAGATGCGCTCTCTTCATAAAAGCACCGAGACATGGCAACCTCAAAATGAGGAAACACATCAAACTAACAAAACACTTTAAAGACAGACACCTGGATGAAATGAAAGAGTTGAAGCAGGTAAGTTTCATTTTAATTTTTAATATTTAGATCTTCTGTTATGAATATTATTCCATATTTTAATTTAAATGTCAGATTGAAATAAACATCGCCGTTAGCGTAGTTAATTGTTAGCATAAGTGCGGCTGTTTTCTATACATTGATTTATTTGTGGCGCCCGCCACAATATCAAAACTCACTGCCACAAATAGATTTTCCAAAAGGCTTTGACTTCGTTGAATAAACATGAGCACTGCACGAAAGTTGAAACCCAGTGTGGGTGTTTTCATATCACTGTATTTCTGAAGGAAACCGACTGTCTTCAGAAAATTATGGATGTCATTTTCATTTCATCTTGCCTGTAATGCCTGAGCAGCGTTTGTAAGCTGAGCGCTGCTTTGTGTACAGCTGTTACTGGGGAAACCTCTATCTCTCCCGCTCTACAAGCGCCTCCTGCTGCCAAAGAATTAATTTGCATATATATGGCGCAACAAATAGAGTGCAAGTCTGTGACAAACACCGCTTCTGTTATGAATATTATTCAGTTTTTTTTTATTTGAATGTCGGATTGAAATGAACATCGCTGTTATTAGTGTAGTTAATCGTTAGCATAAGCGTGGCTAACGCTAATATAGTGATCATTAGAATGAAGTTTCTTTATTAACTATTTAAAGGGGTCATATGATGTTGCTAAAAGGAACATTATTTTGTGTATTTGGTGTAATGAAATGTGTTTATGCGGTTTAAGGTTAAAAAACACATTACTGTCCATTATTGTTTCTCCTGTATGCCCCGCCTTTCTGAAACGCGCCGATTTTTACAAAGCTCATCGGTCTGAAAAAGCGAGGTGTGCTGTGATTGGCCAGCTATCCAGTGCGTTATGATTGGCCGAATACCTCAAGCGTGTGACGGAAATGTTACGCCCCTACCATATTGTGATGATGCCCTGTCAGGTCGGAGCGATGATTCAAAA
>NW_015644380.1:1411351-1413449 GCF_001515625.1 Sinocyclocheilus rhinocerous
GTCTTTACTGTTGCTAAATTGCGGGACATGTTTGATAATAAAACGTTGAAAGCACAATCCGCACAAGAGACGCTGTTCCTCAGGCTGAAATGTGTGCGCGCGGCGCGCTCCAAAATGGACAAACAAATTACACTTTGAGCTTCAGGTGCATGTCCAATCGATCAAATACACACAAAAATATGTCAAAATGGCCGGCTTGGAGAGTATTTACTTAAACACAGTTTATGTCTTAAGTGGAGTAGAACAGTTGGGAGAAAATCCGATGTGTGTCAATATATTGTCTTAAAGTGACAGACTGGCTATAAAGATAAACATGGGTTTATTATAGCCCACTTACAATTTACATTTCAGAGATCATTACAAATAAATTATTAAATGCTAAAACTGAATAAATTTAAATGAACAAACTTGGCGTTGCATTTGCAACCATGTGAAAACAGGGGGTGCTGCAGCCCCCTCAGCACCCCTACTTCCCGCGTCCCTGATGGAGTTACATTTTAGTATTATTTCCAGCTATAGACCAATTTGGAGTAGATGTCACTGTTACGTCACATGAAAAACACTGGGAACAAGTGGAGGAAAATGGGTAAAATCCATAGAATAATAGAAAAGATTTATTGTTGTGCTTTTGGATGTCAGAATCGGAATGCAAATCATTTTTATAGAATACTGTCATCAAAGACACCATTTGAAGCTAAACGCAGACGTTTAAACGGAAAGACTATGGATGAAACCTGCTATGATTACCCTACTTTTAAAGCATAAATTTTATTTAAACAATAGGTCTACATAATATTCACATATGCAGTTCATAGGGGACATATTGTATTAGCCCTGCAGTTACAGCATGAAATAGACATTTACATGCATTTACCTATTTTATCTCACAATTCTGACTTTTTTTCTCGCAAATGCAAGTTTATATCTCCTAGTTCGGACTTTATAACTCAATTTAACTCAACAATTGCAATTTTGTCAATTCTGAGAGGGAAAAAAAGCCAAGTGTGGGATATAAACTCATGATTCTGAGCTGAGGGGTAAAGAGAGAATGATGAGTTGATTTTTCTTATCAGAATTGTGAAATATATAATCAGAAATTACCTTTTTTATTACCTTTTTTATACTTTTATTCCATGGCTTCCATAGACCGCTACTTTAAAACTGTCATTTTCTGCCACCAGATAGACTTCGCCCACAAAAAACGTCATCACTGTTTGCAAACACCAAATTAAACCATTAATAAAATATAATAAGATTAATAAATGAAAATATTAACTATAAAAATGTTTTAACAGAAAAATAAACAATTAAATAAAAACATTAATTAAGTTATTAATGAATTAATAAATATTAAAGAAAATATAGTATTTTTTCTGGCACTGAATGCCTTCTCTGCACTATTGCTGGAATGTCGATGAACATTCAGTCCAAAACAAACCAGAAGCAAAGCTCGAACAACACACAAGAGATCTGCTGCTTAAATAATACAGCGAGCACAACCATACAAATTTGTTACTGCTACTCTCAAAGTCTATGGAGGTGCTAAATACTGAAAGACTGAGGGAGACATAGTAATTTACACATTCACACTAACATAACATACACCAACACATAAACACACACTCAGCACCATCAAATTAAGAACTTAGGAGGGTGCCAGTGGGTATCATTACACAATCGGAAGAGAAGCCCACCCACTCTATCTGACCCTGATGGCTTCTGGCTGGCCAGACCGCCAAGAGTATTTATTTAATCTCCTCAGTTTCCCTTCAACATCTTCATGCAGCTTTCCAGAAGCCACAAATTCACTGAGCATTCAGTGATGAAGTCTTCTGAGATGATCTTACCAATTACAGAGAGAAAGAGTGTCTTTAAAAGAGAACTAAAGACCCTTAAGGCCTTTGACAGAGGGCCTGATCTTTAGTACGGACCATTTCTTACAAGTAGACTTGTGCCGGTATTCGGTAATGCGATATATCACGGTAATGAATATGCACGATATTTTTATCGTGGGCACTTCTAAATACCGTGAATAATTATATATTACAAATTATTCAGAATTTTGAATGCATTTTAAGAATACTTTTCCCATCAACTG
>NW_015644380.1:1414248-1418703 GCF_001515625.1 Sinocyclocheilus rhinocerous
AGTGCGGACGAGAAGCACATGGCGGAACGTGAGAGACGCTCTGGATGAAAGCGCATTTTCACTCTCTGACAGCAGATGGCGCTAAACTGCAGAAATAATAATAATAATAATAATAATAATAATAATAATAATAATAATAATAATAATAATAATAATAATAATAATAATAATAATAATAATAATAATAATAATAATAATAATAATAATAATAATAATAATAATAATAATAATAATAATAATAATAATAATAATAATAATAATAATAATAATAATAATAATAATAATAATAATAATAATAATAATAATAATAATAATAATAATAATAATAATAATAATAATAATAATAATAATAATAATAATAATAATAATAATAATAATAATAATAATAATAATAATAATAATGAATAATGTTCATCACAGCGCCAAATACTTAAATATTTAGACTTAATAGGCTATTTATTTTCAAACTTTTTTTTACATTTTAATCTGGACTACAACATGCCCTAGATATTGTTTGAAAGTGTTTTGATTCTTTATTGTTCGGTCACACTTTACATTAGGGCTTCATTAGTTAACATTAGCTTTTGCTCATTGTGAATGTTAATGCATTAACTAAGGTTAACTAATGAGGTCTTATTGTAAAGTGATACCTATTGGTCTTTATAGTTCTTTTGCATTTTAATCTGTGTAAAACTTTTAACTTTATACATTTTTCTGTATTGCTTTATTGCATTTAAATGTTCAGTTATTTTTGTTATAAGAAAAATTGTATTAAACCTGTTATACTGTATTATGGCAGCACTTTTTAAAACTAAATTTCAATATCGTGATAATACCGAATACCGTGATAAAAGCATTAGCAATTAATCGCAACATGAAAATTTGATACCGGCATATCCCTACTTACAAGTGCCTCAAGCTCCTGCATGATTTTTACCAGACTCAACACCTTCTCCAAGCCTCCAAGATCTTCCAGTTACAGTATAGACCACATTTACTGAATATTTCTGCAGGAACTAACACTGAGAACTAATTGTCCTAATATCTAAACTGTCAGATTAGGAAGTGAAGCAAAAATAATATATCTGTATGTTCTTTTGCCATTGAGCAAGGTGACAATTCCACATTGCATAAGGACCACAGCGTTGGTGGCTCTTCCTCTGTGAAATATGATCTTGTAGGAGGTGCCAGGCAGCTTCTAATTGACAGGTGGCGTGAGTTGTGTGGGGATAAACATCCATGCTCAGACGCTTCCTAATCTGATTAAGGTAAACGGCTCATCCAATGGTACATGACAAAGTAAAGACTCATTAGAGTAAAGCTGGTCAGTCTGGCTGCAACGCAACACCAAGGCATCAAGCACTGCAGTGCATTTGATTCAATTCAATCCCATCCCATAAGGGCATGCCGTAGCCTCAGAATAGCCTTCAAGTGCCGGAGAAAAATCTTCCTTCTGAACTCTATTAGCACATCGTGTACCAAAAGGCTATTTATAGAGAGCAGAGCATGTTGGGAGAAGCCAGAGACGTCCTTATAGAATGTCTCCTCAATGATGTGGGCATCTCACTGTCATAAAACTCACCTAAATTTATCATAGACATCCATATGAATGTCTAAGACTTAGCGCTGATGCTTTATAGAAGAGGAATTTCAGATGCAACATTTCTGAGAGTGTTTATAAATATATAATAAATAAAACTATTCTATTTATATAATTTGTTATACTTTTATTCACAAAGGATTAATTAAATCAATTAAAAGTGACAGTAAAGACATTTCTAATGTTACAAAAATTTATATTTCATAAAAAATTATGTTCTTTTAAACTTTCTATTTATCACAAAATTCTGAAAAAAATGTTTCACGGTTTACACAAACAGCACAACTGTTTTTAACACTGATAATAAGAAGAAATGTTTCTTGAGCTCCAAATAAGCATAATAATATAATTTCACAATATTACTGTTTTTACTGTAGCATAAGAGATTTATAAGAGTAGGGATGTGTGATTTTGATCATAGGCCAATATTAGAGTTTTATTTCATTTGTTAGTATCGTTTGATGTTTAATTGGCCATTATAATTTCCCATATTTTTACATTTAAATGATATTAGTTCATCTTTAAAACCACTAAATTTAATAATACAGTTAAATGTAAACTATTTATTTTTCATACTGTACATTATCATTTGTTCATTATCATGCGATTTATCGTGCAGCCCTAATTTGTAGCATTTAAAATTAGTAATTTTACTTTGTTTTAGTTTAGTTTTTTTTTTTTTTGGACAAAATAGTATAGAATTTTAATATTGGCACATCACTATATATGGGAAAAAAATCTAAATAAACTATGTGCCATCATCATGCTCCATCATGACCCTTTGCTAAATTTGCAAAAATTAATAAACCATAATGTAACAAGCCCCATAAACCAAACAGACTGGATGCTAGGGCTGAACGATTAATTGCATTTGCGATAATATCGCGATATGAAAAAAACTGATTTTTCAATCGCAGAGGCTGCGATATCACCTTCGTCACGTGACACGTACGCGAGAGTAAAGAGATGTGTTCGACTTGAAGATCGATCGGTGTATGACATCAAAGTATGGCAAGAGAAAGCATAAGGAGACGTCCGCTCTCTTATAGCTCTCGCAGTACTTTGATGACACACACCAACCGGTCTAAGCAGCGCTGCTTCAAGTCGAACACATCTAAGCAGTCTTCAGAGGAAGCATCAAGTTGGCAGGCTACAGTGTTGCCAAGTCTGCGGTTTGGGGATCCCCTCCAAAAAACATGTATTTTACCCCCTGGAACGCGATTTTTACCGGTGGACACCCCTCGAAACGGATTGGGCAAGTTTTGAGTAGCAATTGGGTGGGTTTTGCCGTGAAAACCTGGCAACCCTGGCACGCTAACATTACACGCGGAAATATTTGAAAGCGTATATAATGAACGTACTTCAAACATACTCCATCAGCAGAAAAAGAAAAGAAATAAAACAGTAAACAGCCAAAGGACGTAACTTAGAATGGGAGATGGATCGGTTTGTGAAAGGGAAGAGAAAAGCCATAGATGAAGTCGCACAGACCCAGGCAGGTGCTGGTCATTCAAAAGCTAAATGCAGAAAATATGACGAGGCATATCTTGCTCTCGGCTTCACTCACCGTGTCTATACACTACAGTTGTCGCGTCGCGCCGCAACAGCTCTACACTGGACGCGACAAAGCGACCGTTGCAAATCATTTTAACTTTGTGTCAGTACGTCATAAATAGAACAAGGCATCAGTTTAATGTTGGGTTTTGTCGCGCCGCGCTGCATCCAGTGTACACAGCGTCATCAAAAGCTAAATGCAGCTTCACTCACCATGTCTATACCGACGCTACAGTTGTCGCGTTGCGCCGCAATAGCTCTGCACTGGACGCGACAAAGTGACCGTTGCAAATCATTTTAACTTTGTGTCAGTACGTCAAAAATAGAACAAGGCATCAGTTTAATGTCGGGTTTTGTCGTGTTGCGTCGCATCCAGTGTACACAGCGTCACTGATTATAATGGGTTGGGTTCTACTGTATTTTGCCGCTCGTGTCCAGTGTAGACACAGTGTTTAATGTCGTTGGTGAGGAGGAAAACCTGTGTGTGTCCTATGCCTTAGAGCAGTGTTTCCCAACCGGGGTGCCGTCTGTCGAGAGCAGGGGTGCCGTGTTAAAAATCTTTTTTTAATATTTTTAAATTGCGAAAATGTTCAAAAAAGCAGCTATTATATAATATCCATTTCTGATGTCGCCAATAATTAGAGATGCACTGAAATTCCGACCGCTCAGGATCCACTTTCACGTGGTGTGACGCTGTGCGTATTATCCCGCTCTATGCGTGTGTGCTCCGCTCAGTCGCTCACGGCCCATGTGAGTGCTCCACTCATATACCGTTCATGCTCATCGGAACAGCAAAGTCCACTCAAAAATCGAGCTGACAGGAAACATCTATGTAGTACAGTATTGTTTCTGTTTGCAATAGCCCTACTGTGCTGTAACAAGGTGTGGTAAATGGGCAACTCTGGTAACGCTGCCCTCTCATTCATTGATCTGCTAACCGTTATGCTCACGTGTCCTCTGATAATAATGACTTTATAGGATTAAACATTATTTGGATAATTGGTAATAATAAAAAAAAAAAACTCTTAATAGCCCTTAGGGATATGCCGGTATCAAATTTTCATGTTGCGATTAATTGCTAATGCTTTTATCATGGTATACGGTATTATCGGACAGATTGAAACCCACAAAAAATTAATAAATAAATAACAGAGAGAATAATAAAAATAACAGTTATTCTCTCTATGCTATTTTTCAATGTTTCAAGTGATGCAGGTGTTTTTTTCCCTGTAGGTTTTTTAAATGAAAAAAGCATAAATTTTTCATAATGTTTAGTGAGTGAATTTGGTAGTCCGGGGTGG
>NW_015644380.1:1419640-1421421 GCF_001515625.1 Sinocyclocheilus rhinocerous
TAGGCCTGGCCTACAGAAAAGAACATTTATGTTTAATCTATCTAATATTGTGTTGGTCATACTATACAATGATTTATAGCTTGTCTTTGTTGAATAATACAGAACATAACAAGCTTTAAAAAAAAATCGCATATTAAATCGCAATAGCAATATTGGTAAAAAAAAAAAAATCGCAATTAGATTATTTTCCAAAATCATTCAGCCCTACTGGATGCCAAGCAGAGATGGATGATACAGGGACTGTTTTTACAGTTGGTTGGATAATAGTGTTTCATGCTGATTGTATGATGCTATTAGTTTTGTGCTTCCTGACATTAGCTGGCCAATTCCATAACGCTTATGCTACATGAATGTTTTGTGGACAGACAAAACAAAGCCAAACATAATGTGCACTCTAATCAACCGGAATTATGAGCACATATTTGTAATTTGCTGTTCACTCAAAGACCAAAAAAGGCCTCCAGACTGTACGCCTGACCGCATTCGGTGTGCAAGGCTAAGACTGCAAAAAGAATGCAAAATGAGAGAGTATTCCCAAATAAAGTGGCAAGGAGACAACCTAACCTTGACTGACCATTTTTCTTAGAGACTTAAGGGTAAAAAGCTTTTAACAAGCCCTAAAAGTCTCCATGACCTCATCCATCATGTGCGTCTCCAACCGCACTTTATCACCTGTGACGGCATTTGTCCCGAAACCCTCAGCAATGAGATTCCAATGCCAACTCAATTAAACTCTATCCATTATGCATAAAGAATCAGAATGAGCTTTATTGTTTACACATGTTTACAGTAATTTTGGGTTTCTTTGGGACGGGGATGATGGTGGAGCGTTTGAAGCATGAGGGGACTTCGCACAGCTTCAGTGATCTGTTGAAGATCTGTGTGAAGATGGGGGCCAGCAATCTATAAGCACCAACACCAGCGTCACACTCAAAACACGACATGCATTAGTCAGACGCTTCTGTGCTTACAATGAAACCGATAGGTTTCTGAAAATAGCCCCATCTGGCTTTGAAATATTCAGCAAGTGTGGCCAACATCCAAGGCCACTGGGTTAGGGAAGCTTTACACCATATGAGGGGATGGGTGTGCAAAGATTCATTTTGGAAAGGGGATGTTGCACTTCTGCATGACAAACCTCAAAAGCTATGCTTCATTATCCCTTTTAGTTGTAGCTAGGAGACAGTGGCATCTTTTAATGAGATTTTTTAAATGTAATCCCACAGAAAGCTCTGAATATCAAAAGCTGCAATGGCGATGGGAATTCTTGGCCATGTTCTTGTTGCATCAAGCAGAGATGTTTTAAGTGTCTTGTTGCATCAAGCAGAGTTGTTTTAAGTGTCAATTCATTTATTGTTATCCTTTAGACATCACCATCTAGACTTTTGAATGGACATTTCATTTAAAAAAATGTCATTTCAAGTTGAAGGAAACTTCCAGATTGAATACAAGTTAAGTTCAATTGACAGCATTTGTGGTGCAAAGTAGGGTTGTGTCGGTGAGGACATTTTCCCACCGGTTAATCGACGTGTGACAACACCGGTAATACCGGTATCACCGTGGGGGCGGGGCGGGGGCGTTCCCTCTTTTCCTCGCTTTCCTTCGCTTTTAAATAGCTTAAAAGCACCGTGCGCATTTTACTTTCACTTTTGAATTAGCGGCAGTTCGGCGTCATTTGCTTGAATGCAACAACAAAATACAACGTCAAACTCACTTTAGCGTATATATACATGTATATAGGCTAAGTAAACATGTATAATATATAACCAAATAAATAAGAA
>NW_015644381.1:0-16069 GCF_001515625.1 Sinocyclocheilus rhinocerous
TTTGACATTGTATTTTGTTGTTGCATTCAAGCAATTGACGCCTAAATGCCACTAATTCGAAAGTGAAAGTAAAATGGCACGGCGCTTTTAAGCTATTTAAAAGCGAAGGAAAGCGAGGAAAAGAGGGAAAATTCAAACGAACTAAAAATGAACAATTGCTTTACTCCGAATTGCCGCTATTTGAAAGTGAAAGTAAAATGCGCACGCTGCTTTTACAAGCTATTTAAAAGCGAAGGAAGCGAGGAAAAGAGGCCCCCGCGGTGATACCGGTATTGCCGGTGTTGTCAGACGTCGATTCACCAGTGGGAAAATTTCCTCACCTTTACAACCCTACTGTATGTGGCACATTAATATTTTACCTGAACGTTTTTTACAGTGCAACACAAAATCATAAATGAAAGTTATTATCAGAAACTAGGCATTTTCACTAAAGCAGTCTACTTTGTCTTATGCGAGTAATATTGAATGTTTGTGTTCTCACTCTGTGTGTGAGACAGCTGTGCATTTAATGCAAATGCTGAGGAGCCAAGACCATATCACTATAATCATGACTTTATCACAAAATGGATTTTGTCTGAGCACGCCAAGTTCAGTAAGAGCTGCCTAAGTGAGACGCTGCACAGCTGCGCTCATGCATATGCTCACTCTTATAAAAAGGAGAGCTTAGGGTAGATGGAATATGAATAAAATGAAGAGATGTGTGTGTGAGATGAGAAAAGAATGAAATAAAACAGAAAACTTTCCTTTGTTGGCCCTTCTGCCATGGGCATAGCTCAGACTAGCGTTGTGTCTCTGTTCATGTTGGTAAGACTCAGAACTTCCCAGGATCTGACTTTGGTTCCCATTCTTGTTCAAACTGAAAGTAGTGACATAGGCAACAGCCCATCAGTGATCTGGCACACACCTCACCAGTCCAGCTATCTGTAATCTGGCTCTACCTGCCAAAAAATGCAAGGAATGTCTCTGGATCTGCAGTGCGGCTGTGCCCACTTTGAGGTAATGGTGGAGGCAAGGCACGTGGGAATGTTGTGGCAGCTCTAACACTAACCAGAACCCCACGTCCCCAACCAAGTATGGCACAGGCCACCCTTGCAGCTGCTTCTGGTTTCAGCAGACCACCAAATGTGGCCTCCTTTTCCTCCATGTCACAACTGCTGTCCTCTGAAAAAAATAAATAAATAAATAAAATCTGCTCAACAAAAAAACCAAAGGATCAAAACAATTTTATTCCAATTTCACCTCTGATGTTTAGATAAAGCTTGTGTGGTTTTAACGAGAGGAAGTGTAGGAAAGTCTTTTCCTTTAGTTTCACTTTCATATTTTACCACTAGAGGGTGCATATCTTTCATCTTACTGATACCTATACACCTTCCCTTTAAGACACTGCGTTTTATACACCACACGCGCTGGGTCAGAGTGAGCATCCGAACTTTAAAGTTGTGTGCGTTCACGCAGAAAAGTACGTTTATTTTGCATTCTCTAGCAGATGAAACCACATCAGTTATCTGATAATACACAGCACTCTACACCTTACCTACATCAGAGTAATCCTGTCACTATTCAGCCTACGATTTCACATTCTGTTCCTGAGCACATTACATCTCTCTCTACATCCAAACCATTACATGCAGAACCTGTAACTGTTGTTCCTTCTCCAATCTATCCTGTAGCATCGCTAAGCGTGTCCCCCCAACAGGTAAAATTGCCTACTGTAGATGTTTACCCTCCTACAACAGTGCAGCCATCCTTGTCTTTTGATAGACAAACCTATAGTCTAGGTCAGTCAGGTGCCAACCTTACATCTCTAGCTAAACCAAATATGGCTCAAGATTCAACAGGGACCAGCTTTGCCCAGCAACCTACCTTTTTAGTCCCAGCAGACTCTCAACCTAATCCTCCAATAGGTCAGTTTCAACAACCTGTTAGGCAACTGCAGTTTAGCCCACAGCCATGATCAGTACCTAGTGTTCCTGGTGTACAGCCACCAGCCTCAGTCAATATGATGGACATGTTGATTGCTAGCTCCTATGGTATACCCAAACCAGCTCTGCCTAAATTTGATAGTGGTAAGGAGTCTGACTTTGCCCTACTCAAAATGGCACTAGACAGTCTCATAGGTGGCCATGCTCATCTCACAGAGCAGTTTAAATATCAAGTGCTGCTAGACAGATTAAAGCTACCAAGTGCCTACAAATTAGCACAAGCCTACATGCATGACCCCACTCCATACACGACTGCATTGCAAGCCCTCCAAGACAAATATGGGCAATATGGGCAACTTGTACAGAGTGAACTTGGAGCTATATTGAACTCTCCACCAGTCAGAGTAGGGGATGCTGGGGATGCTGATAACTTTGCACTCTCAATACATGGTCTTGTGGGTATGCTTCGTTCTTTGGAGGGTGAGAATGGCTACGAACTGAAATGTGGCTCACACGTAGACAGACTTTTAGTCAAACTGCCTGCCAGCTACCATGATGGGTTTGTTGAGCATTGTCTAAGTCGTGGTATACTTATCACAGGGACAGACAAAACATACACTCCATACACTCTATCAGCATGGCTTCAGCTAAAATCACAGGCAAAGCGCATCTCCAGCAGAGCTGTTGACATTGTTGACATGCAGATGAAGCCTTGGAGGAAAGGGAAGATAAGTCAGAGTCAGCCATCATCTTCTGTGTACTACAACACCAGTAGTAGTCCAGATAAATCACCCTTTACCTCTTAATCTCACCGTATCTTCCCGCCAAAGCCCAGAGACAAGCCTAAACCTTACTGTCCATATTGTGACACGCGTGAGCACTATCTCAGTTTGTGTTCAAAATTCAAGTCACTGACAACTACCCAGATCGCCGAGTGGCTTAAAGGCAAAAGTTGTTACCGCTGTGGACGCAATCACAAACCTGAGGCTTGTACCCTCAAGAAGCCCTGTAATATATGTCAGAAGCAGCATCTCACAGTACTACATGATGTGAATATACAGGAGCCCAACAAGATTCTCATGGTTAGTACCCCTCCAGACACCATTTATCTTGACCGTCCCAACCGTCCTCAACAGGTCATGTTAAAGGTGGTCAAAGTACTTTTGCATAATGCCGAACATTCACTTGAGGCATATGCTTTGCTGGACGATGGTTCTGAGCGGACTATCCTCCTTTCTTCCGCTGCACATTATCTCCAGCTACAGAAAGAACCAGAAACACTCTCACTGAGAACTGTACGACATGAGGTTGTTCACCTGAAAGGGGCATCTGTTTCTTTCGAAATTTCCCCAGCTGACAACCCAAGACATAGATACAAGATAGATCATGCATTCACAGCTGATGACCTGGGTCTTTCCGAGCATAGTTACCCAGTGAAAGTACTGATGAAGAAGAACAGGCACTTACATGGGCTGCCAATCCCAGCAATTGACAAAGTGAGACCTGTACTACTGGTTGGTTCCGATTTTCCACATTTGCTCATCCCTACTCAGCCTGTTTGTGTTGGCCCTTCTGGGGGACCTATAGCAATATGTACTTCCCTTGGTTGGACACTTCAAGGTCCTGCCAGCTTGATTCCTCTCCCCTTTTATGAGCAGCAGTGTTTCTTTACTGCAGTTGAACCTACCCACTTTGATCTTCAGAAGCATGTGGAGAAATTGTGGCAAATTGACACTTTGCCCTATATCAGTGAGAAAGCCGCCACCCGATCCAAGCTTGATCAGCAAGCATTTGACTTGCTTGAGCAGCGCACTGTAAGGGTGAATGTAAATGGCATCATGAGATATGCCACACCACTTCTCAGACGGAAGGACAGTCCTTGTCTAAAAGCACCCAAATCCGCTTGTCTTTCACTGCTTCGAAGTACAGAGCGAAGGATCGTAAATTACACTGAACAAGCCATGACATATTGTCAAGAGATCCAGAAGCTGGAAACTGCAGGCTATGTAAAGATATTGACACCTGAGATTGTAGATTCCTCAACTGAGTCATGGTACCTCCCTCATCACTTAGTCCACCACAATAATAAAGCAAGGCTTGTTTTCAGTTGCTCATATCAGTACAGAGGACAAGTGCTGAATGATCACCTTCTTCCTGGTCCCATCCTGGGTCCTTCTCTTCTTGGTGTCCTACTCCGGTTTCGTGAGCACACAGTGGCTATCAGTGGAGACATTAAAGCAATGTTCCACCAGATCAGACTTTTGACAGAAGATCGCTCACTGTTACGCTTCCTCTGGAGGGACATGAAGAGGGACGAAGAGCCAAGTGTCTTTGAGTGGCAGGTTCTCCCATTTGGGACTACCTGCAGTCCTTGTTGTGCCACATATGCGCTACAAAGACATGTGAAAGACAACAGGGAAGGCTACGAAGATGTTCAAAGGTCTGTAGAACAGGCATTCTATGTTGATAACTGTTTGCAGAGTCTTGACTCCCCAGAGAAGGCCCGTAACCTCATCGACAGGATGCGCAGTCATTTGTCTTCTGGTGGGTTTGAAATTCGCCAGTGGGCCAGTAATGTACCTGCTGGAGTAGAACACCTTCCAGTTGAAGCCAGAGCAGCCAGCACTGAACTGTGGCTTTCGGAACACAGTTCAGACCCACAAGAGCCAGCTTTAGGTCTCCGTTGGAATTGTCTCACTGACCACCTTGGATACCAACATCGCCAAGTTGACTACTCTGAACCCACACTACGAAACGTGTACAAAGTACTGGCAACACAGTACGACCCACTTGGATATCTTATACCCTTCACAACAAAAGCGAAAATACTGATTCAAGATATCTGGAAACTCAAGATTGGTTGGGATGACATCATCCCCCCGGAAAGCCTGTTAGTACAATGGCAAGCCTGGGAGGCCGAACTAGCCAATTTGCACACTGTTGAGATACCCAGAGCATACATACCACCATATGCTGACACAGAAGGCACACAGAGAACCATCCATATCTTCTGTGATGCCTCTGAACGGGCATACGGATCGGTCGCTTACCTTCACACTCAAGATCAGCAAAACCAGATCCATGTAGCCTTTGTGATGGCAAGGTCCAGAGTGGCTCCCCGCAAACAGATATCAATGCCCCGTTTGGAGCTTTGTGCAGCTCTCACAGGAGCACAGCTGGCAAAGTTGCTCAGTAAAGAGCTGTCTATTCCTGCAAGTGATATTATTCTATGGACCGATTCAACAACAGTCCTGAGCTGGCTGAGATCAGACTCCTGTCACTACAAAGTCTTCGTCAGGACACACATCGCTGAAATCCAGGACAAGACTTTAGGGTCAAATTGGCGATATGTCAATACCACCGATAACCCAGCCGATAACCTGACTAGGGGGAAGACTTTGTTAGAGTTGAGCAAATCTCTGCGCTGGAGTCAAGGACCACTGTTCCTCCATCAACATCCCAACACCTGGCCATCCCTGCCTGAATTAGCAGCTCCTGATGACCGTGATGAGCTGAAAAATCAATCATTCTGTGGAAATGCATGTCTTGTCAAGTCTCAACCTGACATCTCCAATATTAAGAGTTGGAAAGAACTGTTGAAGGCTACTCACCAGTCCCTGCACGGGGCGGCTGCTATCATGACTGCAGCAGATGCCATAGCAGCTGAACTACACCTGTTAAGACAAGCTCAGAGGGACAGCTTCCCAGTGACAATAAAGCAGACTTGACTTGACTTGACTTGCCCCCCTCACGACTAAGACTGTACAAACCACATTTCTGGTCCACTGGTATACACTGTTTTGGCCCTTTCACTATTAAGGCAGACGCACAGAGAAGCGCTGGGGCATCATATTCAAATGTATGACAACAAGTTGCATACATCTTGATCTTTTAGAGAGCATGGACACGGATGCCTTCCTAATGGCATTAAGACGACTTGTATCACGTCGTGGTAAGCCATATGAGATACTGGCTGATAGAGGCACAAACTTCAGAGGAGGAGCCACTGAACTCCAGGAAGTCTTCGCATCGTTACAAGGTCCACTTGAAGAACATCTAGCCGGCCAGGAAATTGCTTTCCAGTTTAACCCTCCACATGCTCCACACTTTGGAGGAACCTGGGAGCCCTGGGAGCGGTCGGTGAAAACTGCTCTTCGGGTAGTCTTGGGCAATCGAACAGTGACTGAAGCAGTCTTAGCAGTCTTGTTGGTAGAGGTCGAGGGAATCCTCAACTCTAAGCCACTCGGTTACGTTTCATCAGATGTTGCCGACCCAGACCCTGTCACACCGAATCTGTTACTGATGGGTCGTCGGGATGCCTCACTCCCACAAGCAATCTACTCATCTAGTGATCTGTTAGGGAGAAGACGGTGGCGACACAGCCAAATTTTAGCCGATCACTTTTGGGTACAGTTTATCCGGCATTACTTACCAAGTCTACAGCCCTGCCAAAAATGGCAAAAGGACACTGCCAATCTGAGTACTGAACAGATCGTCATGATAGTTGATCCACAGTTGCCCCGAGCTTTGTGAGCTTTGTGCAGAGTGACTAAAACATTTGCAGGAGTAGATAATCGTATACGCACTGCAGAAGTGCAAGTAGTGCAAGTGACTTATCTATGGCCTGTTGCCCGGTTAGTTAAGTTGCCATCGTGGGAGGATGAGGAAGAAAATAGTAACTGACACTGAGACTTTCCTAAATAATTACAAATTTAGATACTAAATTTGGGGGCGGCAATGTAGGAAAGTCTTTTCCTTTAGTTTCACTTTAATATTTTACCACTAGAGGGCGCATATCTTTCATCTTACTGATACCTATACACCTTCCCTTTAAGACACTGCGTTTTATACACCACACGCGCTGGGTCAGAGTGAGCATCCGAACTTTAAAGTTGTGTGCATTCATGCAGAAAAGTAAGTTTATTTTGCATTCTCTAGCAGAAACATGCATGTCAATAATGTTGATGTTATTGTGATGATGTTGTTAATCTTGTAAGCGCATATTTGCACAGTATTATGTTATTTGTTTATCTACGTTAGGAAGCTAACATGCTAGTTTCACGTGCAATAGTACATTGTTATTTAATATAAATCTTGATCTGTTAGCCATTTTAAGATAGTTTGAGATGCTACACTATCATAATTATGAATTTGTAAGAGAATTTCAGACCATTGATGATTATTTATCTGTTTATGTTCAGAATGTAAATGTTTAACATCTGTACTAAGTTAATAGAAAGGCTGTAATATTTTATATCTCATTTACACAATTTTCCTCTATTTCAGACCACACACACACATACACACCCCAAATACCCCAATACTTTTGCCTGTATACATTTATGCTCACCAAAGTGGCCTGTATAAACCCAACTCATTAAAGCTTTCTTGGATGTGACTCTCTGAGCCCTTTACTCTCTTACCGGAGTCGCCAGTTTTCAAAGGTCTATCAGAACAATCCAGAGGTTCCACCTCTACAGACACATCATACAAATTTCAACCCATTTGTGACCTCAACCTGGTAACCTACAACCCAGTAGCAGACGCTGGAAGCTGCATCAAGCATTACTGGTAGAAATGGGAGGAGAAGATAGCAGAGACTATTTACACTAACTCCGCCCACCAACGTGTGGTTGGGTTACACAAGATTACAAAAGACACCTTTCATACGACGACTCCAGTGGAAGTAGGTAATAAAGGGCATAATTTTAGCAGTTATTTTTTTGACGTGATCTACCCGAGTTCGCATCCGCCTTTTGCCGAACTCATTCTTCTCCCTTTTCACGTCGGAAAGGAATTTATTTTCAATAAAAATGAAGGAAATATTCGAAAAGTGGAAAATAAGGTGGCTCACAGATGATTATTGGTTAAGGTTAGGGTTAGTGTAGGGATGTCGTTATTGTCCCAAAGTGGCATGCATTTGATCATTTTAATAAAAATGATAATTTATATTGCATACTCTTTTATAATGTGCTACAATAGTGAGGTGCAGATATCTGGCACTATTTGCACCAACTAGTATAAACAGTATTTAACTACAATTATTGCAAAGAAAATACTCATATTTTACACTGAATATAGAATCTATAGAATCTATATAGAATTGCTTACTCGGACAAACAAACGGAGTTGCTAACTGTCTTACTATGACAGCTGTCAGTGTGAAAACCTTGTCCCAAGAGGTTTTTGATCAATTTTGGACACAGAAGGACCATTCAAGTGGGACTTAAATATGCCATGGAGGGATATCTAAAATATCTTCGAATAAATATGGTGGGTAACAAGATTAATTTGGAAGCGAGGGTTTACGGATCACAATGCAATCAGGAGAAGCCTCATGTTATGGTCGTCACGAACAACATCCAGGATTCATGTACAGCATGTTAAGATTAAATTAATTTACATGTAACCAGTTGAATATGGAGAGGCAATGAAATGTAGACCTTGTTTGTGTACACTGTACATGAGGTGAGAAGAGTTAGCTATTTAGGTTGGTACATTAGCATGGACTCACTAACTTTAACGGTAGCAAATTTTAGCCAGAGATACCTTGCAGCACAAGATGACATTAACATTCTGCTTGAGCAGATGAAAATGGTAACTTAATGAGAGTATATGACCACCAGAAAATGAACGTTTTTCGTCTTCATTGAGATTGGGGTTGAATGCTTACGGATATTTTGCTCCGTTTTGTTTGAGTTTAGAAAACTGAATAAAATAAATTCCATTGCCCATCCTCTCAGGATACATGGAATCTGCGTTACAAGTACCTCAGGCACATCGTTTTTCCATTTTTGTAGCATAAACACCATCAAACCGATGAAAGCTTAGGATCTTCCAGTGTTTCTCTATGGCACTGAAACCTAAAGATGTCTGATGTCCAGCCCCCGTGCAGCTGATAGTCAACAGCCATTGTCGCATCTGCGTTCGAAGGGAGGGGCTTGCCGATAGGTCAATTTTGACCCCGACTGCAAGCTGCAACTCTCGCCGATCGGTCTGCACTGCTCCGCATGACACACTGCGGTTCCCAGAATGAGATCCGGACCATTGCATTTATAGGCTTACCAAAAAAAACAAAACAAAAGGAAGTCATTCTATCGTTTGGTGCCACTTCAGTCCCCTGATATAAAGTGGTATATTTTGTGTAAAAATGGGCTAATCATGTTCTAAATTCCAGGTCTCAGGGACAGGAAATTGAAGCACTGATGCCAGAAAGCAGTTGTGAGAAAACAAGCCAAATGATACAAAAAACAAAAACACCCCAACTCTTCAAGCAATTCTTTTTATTTGAGGGGGAGGAGAGAGACAGAAAATCTTTCTAAACTGTTTTGAGCAAACAGGGAAAACGTGCCATATGAATAAGGCACCGATTTGAAAAGATCTCCAGTAAATGTTATGCAAAATTCCCATGACCATGTCAATGACCACATCCCTCACCATTCCCTTGACCACTTCCATGGCCGCTACCCTGACCCTGGCCGCTTCCCTGACCGCTGCCCTGGCCCTGACCACTTCCCTGACCGCTTCCCTGGCCCTGGCCGCTTCCCTGGCCATAACCGCTTCCCTGGCCATGTCCGCTTCCCTGACCATAACGCTTCCCTGGCCACTTCCCTGACCACTTCCCTGGCCCTGGCCGCTACCCTGGCCACTGCCCTGACCGCTACCCTGGCCGCTACCCTGGCCATAACCGCTTCCCTGGCCCCGGCCGCTGCCCTGACCGCTACCCTGGCCGCTGCCCTGACTGCTACCCTGGTCCTGGCCGCTTCCCTGGCCATAACCGCTTCCATGGCCGTTACCCTGACCCTGGCCGCTTTCCTGACCATGGCCGCTTCCCTGGCCATAACCGCTTCCATGGCCGTTACCCTGACCCTGGCCGCTTTCCTGACCATGGCCGCTTCCCTGGCCATAACCGCTTCCCTGGCCAATCACAAACCTGAGGCTTGTACCCTCAAGAAGCCCTGTAATATATGTCAGAAGCAGCATCTCACAGTACTACATGATGTGAATATACAGGAGCCCAACAAGATTCTCATGGTTAGTACCCCTCCAGACACCATTTATCTTGACCGTCCCAACCGTCCTCAACAGGTCATGTTAAAGGTGGTCAAAGTACTTTTGCATAATGCCGAACATTCACTTGAGGCATATGCTTTGCTGGACGATGGTTCTGAGCGGACTATCCTCCTTTCTTCCGCTGCACATTATCTCCAGCTACAGAAAGAACCAGAAACACTCTCACTGAGAACTGTACGACATGAGGTTGTTCACCTGAAAGGGGCATCTGTTTCTTTCGAAATTTCCCCAGCTGACAATCCAAGACATAGATACAAGATAGATCATGCATTCACAGCTGATGACCTGGGTCTTTCCGAGCATAGTTACCCAGTGAAAGTACTGATGAAGAAGTACAGGCACTTACATGGGCTGCCAATCCCAGCAATTGACAAAGTGAGACCTGTACTACTGGTTGGTTCCGATTTTCCACATTTGCTCATCCCTACTCAGCCTGTTTGTGTTGGCCCTTCTGGGGGACCTATAGCAATATGTACTTCCCTTGGTTGGACACTTCAAGGTCCTGCCAGCTTGATTCCTCTCCCCTTTTATGAGCAGCAGTGTTTCTTTACTGCAGTTGAACCTACCCACTTTGATCTTCAGAAGCATGTGGAGAAATTGTGGCAAATTGACACTTTGCCCTATATCAGTGAGAAAGCCGCCACCCGATCCAAGCTTGATCAGCAAGCATTTGACTTGCTTGAGCAGCGCACTGTAAGGGTGAATGTAAATGGCATCATGAGATATGCCACACCACTTCTCAGACGGAAGGACAGTCCTTGTCTAAAAGCACCCAAATCCGCTTGTCTTTCACTGCTTCGAAGTACAGAGCGAAGGATCGTAAATTACACTGAACAAGCCATGACATATTGTCAAGAGATCCAGAAGCTGGAAACTGCAGGCTATGTAAAGAGATTGACACCTGAGATTGTAGATTCCTCTACTGAGTCATGGTACCTCCCTCATCACTTAGTCCACCACAATAATAAAGCAAGGCTTGTTTTCAATTGCTCATATCAGTACAGAGGACTTCCTGGTCCCATCCTGGGTCCTTCCCTTCTTGGTGTCTTACTCCGGTTTCGTGAGCACACAGTGGCTATCAGTGGAGACATTAAAGCAATGTTCCACCAGATCAGACTTTTGACAGAAGATCGCTCACTGTTACGCTTCCTCTGGAGGGACATGAAGAGGGACGAAGAGCCAAGTGTCTTTGAGTGGCAGGTTCTCCCATTTGGGACTACCTGCAGTCCTTGTTGTGCCACATATACGCTACAAAGACATGTGAAAGACAACAGTGAAGGCTACGAGGATGTTCAAAGGTCTGTAGAACAGCCATTCTACGTTGATAACTGTTTGCAGAGTCTTGACTCCCCAGAGAAGGCCCGTAACCTCATCGACAGGATGCGCAGTCATTTGTCTTCTGGTGGGTTTGAAATTCGCCAGTGGGCCAGTAATGTACCTGCTGGAGTAGAACACCTTCCAGTTGAAGCCAGAGCAGCCAGCACTGAACTGTGGCTTTCGGAACACAGTTCAGACCCACAAGAGCCAGCTTTAGGTCTCCGTTGGAATTGTCTCACTGACCACCTTGGATACCAACATCGCCAAGTTGACTACTCTGAACCCACACTACGAAACGTGTACAAAGTACTGGCTACACAGTACGACCCACTTGGATATCTTATACCCTTCACAACAAAAGCGAAAATACTGATTCAAGATCTCTGGAAACTCAAGATTGGTTGGGATGACATCATCCACCCGGAAAGCCTGTTAGTACAATGGCAAGCCTGGGAGGCCGAACTAGCCAATTTGCACACTGTTGAGATACCCAGAGCATACATACCACCATATGCTGACACAAAAGGCACACAGAGAACCATCCATATCTTCTGTGATGCCTCTGAACGGGCATACGGATCGGTCGCTTACCTTCACACTCAAGATCAGCAAAACCAGATCCATGTAGCCTTTGTGATGGCAAGGTCCAGAGTGGCTCCCCGCAAACAGATATCAATGCCCCGTTTGGAGCTTTGTGCAGCTCTCACAGGAGCGCAGCTGGCAAAGTTGCTAAGTAAAGAGCTGTCTATTCCTGCAAGTGATATTATTCTATGGACCGATTCAACAACAGTCCTGAGCTGGATGAGATCAGACTCCTGTCGCTACAAAGTCTTCGTTGGGACACGCATCGCTGAAATCCAGGACAAGACTTTAGGGTCAAATTGGCGATATGTCAATACCACCGATAACCCAGCCGATAACCTGACTAGGGGGAAGACTTTGTTAGAGTTGAGCAAATCTCTGCGCTGGAGTCAAGGACCACTGTTCCTCCATCAACATCCCAACACCTGGCCATCCCTGCCTGAATTAGCAGCTCCTGATGACCGTGATGAGCTGAAAAATCAATCATTCTGTGGAAATGCATGTCTTGTCAAGTCTCAACCTGACATCTCCAATATTAAGAGTTGGAAAGAACTGTTGAAGGCTACTCACCAGTCCCTGCACGGGGCGGCTGCTATCATGACTGCAGCAGATGCCATAGCAGCTGAACTACACCTGTTAAGACAAGCTCAGAGGGACAGCTTCCCAGAAGAGGTGGCCGCGCTGACCAAAGGTAAATCCATATCTGCCCAGAGTCGTCTTGCTTCACTTTCCGCTGAGTATGATCAAAAACTTGACTTAATCCGAGTCGGGGGACGACTCCGCCGAGCTGAGGGCCTAGATCCAGACACAATACATCCCATAATACTAGACCCTAAACATCAGATTACAATGCTCTTAATCAAAGAATATGACAACCAGCTTCTGCATCCAGGTCCAGAACGGGTCTTAGGTGAAATCAGACGCAAGTACTGGATCCTGCGTGGCAGAGAATCCATCAAGAAACACCAGTACAATTGTGAGACTTGTCAAAAGTGGAGAGCAAGTCCAGTAATTCCGAAGATGGCAGACTTGCCCCCCTCATGACTAAGACTGTACAAACCACCTTTCTGGTCCACTGGTATAGACTGTTTTGGCCCTTTCACTATTAAGATAGGCAGATGCACAGAGAAGCGCTGGGGCATCATATTCAAATGTATGACAACAAGTTGCATACATCTTGATCTTTTAGAGATCATGGACACGGATGCCTTCCTGATGGCGTTAAGACGATTTGTATCACGTCGTAGTAAGCCATATGAGATACTGGCTGATAGAGGCACAAACTTCAGAGGAGGAGCCACTGAACTCCAGGAAGTCTTCGCATCGTTACAAGGTCCACTTGAAGAACATCTAGCCGGCCAGGAAATTGCTTTCCAGTTTAACCCTCCACATGCTCCACACTTTGGAGGAACCTGGGAGCGAGAGGTACGGTCGGTGAAAACTGCTCTTCGGGTAGTCTTGGGCAATCGAACAGTGACTGAAGCAGTCTTGCATACAGTGTTGGTAGAGGTCGAGGGAATCCTCAACTCTAAGCCACTCGGTTACGTTTCATCAGATGTTGCCGACCCAGACCCTGTCACACCGAATCTGTTACTGATGGGTCGTCGGGATGCCTCACTCCCACAAGCAATCTACTCATCTAGTGATCTGTTAGGGAGAAGACGGTGGCGACACAGCCAAATTTTAGCCGATCACTTTTGGGTACAGTTTATCCGGCATTACTTACCAAGTCTACAGCCCTGCCAAAAATGGCAAAAGGACACTGCATTAAAGCTTTTTTGGATGTGACTCTCTGAGCCCTTTACTCTCTTACCGGAGTCGCCAGTTTTCAAAGGTCTATCAGAACAATCCATTGGTTCCACCTCTACAGGAAGTGTTTCCTGATATTAATTTTACACCATGGCACAAATCTCAAAGCTAGACACCTAAATTCCAAAAACGTTTGAAAATTCCAATGAATAAGCTTTCGTTAGATTCAGAGTAACGGTCGAAACATACATCCAGTTTAAATTGTACACACATGCTGGAATAACTGGGATGACAGTGCAAGTGGTTATTTGCTTTGGTTTGGGGCCTTCCTGTCTAGACTGGAGGAGATAGGGTTAATGAAAACTCAGAACTGTCACAGAACGGTGTCTGCAGTATCAGTCTATGAAACAGTCCCTCACCAACCTCACTGTCACACTATAGAAACACACAACGACTTACGGTTTTCCATTGTGGAATTTCAACACACCTCCCCCAACCTCCAATGCATTTATATCTTCGAAGAAGAACCATTTATGAGACGTTCATAGAATAAATGGTGGTCAACAGTTCAGTGTGTAAATATAGATGACTGCAGCCAGCCACAGAGAAAATGCGTGAGTGTTTGAAGCAGCAGCGGCCGCCACGGCCAAGAGAGCACCTGGACGGTGTTAATCACAGACTAATATAAACATTTCCCCGGCTGAATATTCGGCAGAGCTATTTGCCTCAACACAGCTCACTATGCCTCATCATAATCTTACACACACACTCTAACACCCAATGTACACACTGCTCCTCGAGCCGTTCATCTTCCCAGCATGTTCCAATCTAGTGTCTGTGGGTTTCAGGACTGTCAGTCAAGCAGTTAATCACAGTGGTAGTTACTGGACAACAGTTCTCATACCTCTCACGGAGCACTTCATTGTATTATGCACACTAAAGATCTAAATATTACAACAGCAAGTAGACAAAGTTGTCTAGCCGCTGTACAACCTACACAGCACTATGAGTTACAAAGCATTGTGCACAAATCACAATTTCAGAAAACTCTGAACAATGTCAAAATAACTTAAGCCAAACCACCAATTCAGATACATTAGTCTGAGTTTATGCTCTTGAAGACGTGGGTAACTACCTACTGCATGAAGGTCAAAAAGAATGACCTTGAAATTTGTTTCCTTTGGAGGAGTGTCCATCCAGCACCAAAAAAAAAAGAGGATGTTCCATACTTCCAAAGCAATTTGTATGTCAGTAATGTTCATGTTCAAGTTCAGTAACTGAAACAAATATGAAATCATGTTCATGTTTATGTCAGTAACTGAAACAAATATATGCAGACTGAGTTTGGCTAGCAAGCTATTGCTTCTCCTGCTATTGTTGTTTGCACCGCTTGCCACATGTATAGTTCCCTTTCATGGGAACTTCGAACTGCGTCCTCTAGGAGTCGCTATGGGGAACGCCTCGTCGTGAACCGTGTCTGAAGCATACATTGAAAAAACACCAACTCGTTGGCCGGCGACAGCCATGACGTCACTACCGGTGCGACTATAGTATAAATAAGCGCCGGGAGCACACATCATTCTCTTCTTCGTCTTCATTGACTGTTCTGTTTGAAGCGTGCATTTCCAAGGAAAAAGTAAGAGCTATCTCTATTTATTATGGCGAGCACTAGCAGAGCATTTAGAAGGTGTGTGCATCCGTGTCATCGCTATTTGACACCAGATGACACACACGATCTATGTGTTGCTTGTTTGGGCGAAGAGCACGCACGCGATGTCCTCGAGGGGGCAATCTGCGTGCATTGCGAGTTTTTTCCAATGAAAAAGCTCCGTTCTCGTTTGTCTCTCTTTTCAAGTAAAGAGGGGCAGCCATCTGCTTCCCGCCTTGTAACGCGTTACCCCCAACACTGCATATCAATGACAGTGTTGCGGGAGACACTGAAGATCACTATCTACGGCTGTAACAGTTAGTTCCAAGTGAAATGCATTATGGCTAGTGTATTTCGGAGAAATGTGCTCGTGCGACGACGTGTGCTCTCGCAGTGCTGTGAAATTCAGAAAACTGAGAAATTCTGCTTTTATTTCAGTTCATTCAGGTCAGTCCAGGGGATTTTTGTGCACTGTAACTTTGACAACTTTTATCTGCACGAGAGAGTAAAATGGCATCAGCTAACTTGTCCGTCTCATCATTGCACGAACATGAATTAACAAGCTGTTATGCTGCTGCTGGGACTGATGAAGTGGAGAAAGTAACAGCAGTTATCAAATGACTAAATTATGATATTTACTCAGGTGGGTGCTGAGGTGTTATCTATCGGATTGCAACGCATATCCATTTTGTTAAGTAAACATTACACATAGTGCGCGTCTAATTAGAGTTAAGCCAGTCGGCGTGGTAGCCCAGGCTCACATAGTCATAGCCCACTA
>NW_015644381.1:21911-23709 GCF_001515625.1 Sinocyclocheilus rhinocerous
TTTTTGTGCACTGTAACTTTGACAACTTTTATCTGCACGAGAGAGTAAAATGGCATCAGCTAACTTGTCCGTCTCATCATTGCACGAACATGAATTAACAAGCTGTTATGCTGCTGCTGGGACTGATGAAGTGGAGAAAGTAACAGCAGTTATCAAATGACTAAATTATGATATTTACTCAGGTGGGTGCTGAGGTGTTATCTATCGGATTGCAACGCATATCCATTTTGTTAAGTAAACATTACACATAGTGCGCGTCTAATTAGAGTTAAGCCAGTCGGTGTAGTAGCCCAGGCTCACATAGTCATAGCCCACTATTGTTAAGCCGGTCGGCGTGGTAGCCAAGGTCATCACGCCTGATCTGGGTCAGCGCCGGCGCCGCCACACACTCGCGTCATGGTACTGTCGTGAACGCACATCCAAAGTGACGCAGTAGAGATGAAAATGTGGAATAAAGTCGTTATTTTTGTTTTCTTTGCCCAAAAAAGTATTCTAAATTGTGTTCCGAAGATGAACGAAGGTCTTATGGGTTTCGAACAACACGAGGTTGAGTAATTAATGACAGAATTTTCTATTTGTGGGTGAACTAACCCTTTAAGAAATATTTTCGGCCTTATCCTTTTCTGTCAGTTTTAGGAACATAAAGTTCCTAAAACCAGATAATTTGTAGGGCACTGACAACATAATTTTATATAATTAGGTTAATAATTATGTTAATTACAATATAAAAAGATCTAAAGATACATACACGTGGACATATACATTTTTGTGCTGCAAATAATAATTTGAAACTAATTTGATACTGACCTATGACATCCTGTGACATGACATTCATCTGAATTGAGTAATTAATGACAGAATTTTCTATTTGTGGGTGAACTAACCCTTTAAGAAATATTTTCGGCCTTATCCTTTTCTGTCAGTTTTAGGAACATAAAGTTCCTAAAACCAGATAATTTGTAGGGCACTGACAACATAATTTTATATAATTAGGTTAATAATTATGTTAATTACAATATAAAAAGATCTAAAGATACATACACGTGGACATATACATTTTTGTGCTGCAAATAATAATTTGAAACTAATTTGATACTGACCTATGACATCCTGTGACATGACATTCATCTGAATTTACATCATCTCATGGATGTAACAGTAAAACAGTTCAGCTCACAGATGAAGACTAAGCTGTAATGCAGGCAAAAATATTTTACAAATGCTTATAGAGCAATAAAATCGTTAAAAATGCTTATAAATAATTAAAGATTTTGGTAACACTTTACAATAATGTCTCATTTTTTAAACATTAGTAAATGCATTAACTAACATGAACTAACAATGAACAATATATTTTACAGCATTTATTAATGTTTGTTGATGCTAGTTGATCAAAATGTTCATTGTAATTCACAGTGCATTAACCAATGTTAACAGATACAACTTTGAATTTTAATGTTTAAGTTTTGAATATTAACTAACATTAATAAATGCTATATAATTATTGTTCATGTTAATTAATAATTTGACTCTCATGTGATACTGACCTATGCCATCTGATATGACATGCATCTGAATTTTCTTATATCTTTAAAGTGCAATATCCAAACTCTTCATTTTTTTTTTTTACATATGGAGAATTGTCATTCTGAGGAAACATGCTAACTTTCATACACTGAACAAAATTATAAACTCAACACTCAACCCCATTTTTCATGGACTTTTTCTAAAGGCCCATTTCTCTCAAATATTGTTCACAAATCTGTTCTAAATCCGTGTTAGTGAGCATAGTGAGCAC
>NW_015644381.1:27562-33606 GCF_001515625.1 Sinocyclocheilus rhinocerous
ATGAAAATGTGGAATAAAGTCGTTATTTTTGTTTTCTTTGCGCAAAAAAGTATTCTCGTAGCTTCGTAACTTTACTGTTGAACCACTGATGTCACACGGACTACTTTGTCGATCATCTTGGTACTTTTCTGGACCTTGAACATGGTAGTTTCCTTGCTGTCTATGGGAGGGTCAGAGAGCCCTCATATTTCATCAAAAATATCTTAAATTGTGTTCCGAAGATGAACGAAGGTCTTATGGGTTTCGAACAACACGAGGTTGAGTAATTAATGACAGAATTTTCTATTTGTGGGTGAACTAACCCTTTAAGAAATATTTTCGGCCTTATCCTTTTCTGTCAGTTTTAGGAACATAAAGTTCCTAAAACCAGATAATTTGTAGGGCACTGACAACATAATTTTATATAATTAGGTTAATAATTATGTTAATTACAATATAAAAAGATCTAAAGATACATACACGTGGACATATACATTTTTGTGCTGCAAATAATAATTTGAAACTAATTTGATACTGACCTATGACATCCTGTGACATGACATTCATCTGAATTTACATCATCTCATGGATGTAACAGTAAAACAGTTCAGCTCACAGATGAAGACTAAGCTGTAATGCAGGCAAAAATATTTTACAAATGCTTATAGAGCAATAAAATCGTTAAAAATGCTTATAAATAATTAAAGATTTTGGTAACACTTTACAATAATGTCTCATTTTTTAAACATTAGTAAATGCATTAACTAACATGAACTAACAATGAACAATATATTTTACAGCATTTATTAATGTTTGTTGATGCTAGTTGATCAAAATGTTCATTGTAATTCACAGTGCATTAACCAATGTTAACAGATACAACTTTGAATTTTAATGTTTAAGTTTTGAATATTAACTAACATTAATAAATGCTATATAATTATTGTTCATGTTAATTAATAATTTGACTCTCATGTGATACTGACCTATGCCATCTGATATGACATGCATCTGAATTTTCTTATATCTTTAAAGTGCAATATCCAAACTCTTCATTTTTTTTTTTTTACATATGGAGAATTGTCATTCTGAGGAAACATGCTAACTTTCATACACTGAACAAAATTATAAACTCAACACTCAACCCCATTTTTCATGAGCTGAACTCAAAGATCTAAGACTTTTTCTATGTCAGATTAATTGACTATTTTACTAATGCTTAACTAATGATTCATAGTGTGCAGTTATTATAAAGTGTTACCCAAATGTGTGTGTTTTTTAATGTTTTAAAACCATTGTTAATTTTTGATACTGTAAATTCTAAAGATTATTGCAGCTTACAAAATGTACTGATTGTGTTTCAGACGTTGCTACGGGTCATTGCTCAACACTCTTCACCATCAGTTTGGGTCCACAACAGAATTGATGACTGGTGGAAAATTGTCGTTCCTGGTTTTACAGATAATCAGTGGATCCAAAACTTCCCAATGTCCAGAGAGACTTTTCAGTAAATCTGTCACCGTCTGAAGCCAGCGTTGGATAAAATGGACACAAACTATCGTCTGTCTGTGCCTCTCCAAAAAAGAGTTGCTGTTGCGGTGTGGAAACTCTCAACTAACGCGGAGTACAGAAGTGTTGCACATCTGTTCGGAGTTGGCATTTCAACTGCCTGTGACCGTGTTAAAGACTTCTGCTCCTCTGTTGAAACCATCCTGTTGCCTGAAGTCATTCATATGCCAAATGCAGAAAAGCTGAAAGAACTGTCCCTTTACTTCGAGCAAAGATGGGGGTTACCCCAATGTGTGGGGGCTATTAATGGCTCCCACATCCCTATTCTGGCTCCCCAGGAATACCACAGAGAATATTTCAATCGAAAGGGGTGGTATTCCATTGTCTTGCAGGCAGTTGTTGATGGAAAAGGTTTATTCTGGAATGTTTTTGCCGGGCTACCCGGCAGTTTGCATGATGCCAGGGTTCTGCGTCTGTCTGCATTATGGGAGCTGGCTGAAAGAGGAAAGTTGCTCTCACAGCAATTTAGGAATGTCAGTGGACAAGAAGTTGGCCATTACATCATTGGCGATGCAGCGTATCCACTGACAAGCTGGCTCATGAAGCCTTTTTCTGACAATGCTGTCCTGACACAACAGCAAGAGGTAGGTAACCACAAAACAAGCAAAACAAGAGTTGTGGTTGAACATGCATCTGGCCGACTGAAAGGAAGGTGGAGATGTTTGCTGAAACGCAATGACTGCAACCTGGAATGGGTCAAGTCCATGGTGCTCACCGGCTGTGTACTTCACAACCTCTGTGAGAGCCATGGCGAGGAGTTTAGAGAGGAGTGGTGTGTTCCTGTCCCTTTCCCCCAGCCAGATGTGCAACAACAGGCACCTGTTGCAGAGACTGTAGGGGTTAGAGTGCGTGCTGCCTTGATGCAGCATCTCAACCAAATACAAATATAAACATTAAACTGATTTTATGCTTTGTTACTCAAGATGATACTTTTTTTTTTTTTTTTTAACAGTAGTGTTTGCATAATGATGACAATAAAAGTTTTTCAACATATTTTAGCCTTTCTGTTGTTCTTTCATGACTTCTTTACTATTTACTATATTACTATTTTAACTATTTGGTCTGATAATTTTGGTTGTTGTAATTTGTTCCTCTTGAGATGTTACTTGATTACCTGCCCCCACTAACACAAGTAATTGGATGCTTTGTCATGATAACCAATAATTGTTTGCCTAGGCCACATTTCTCACCGGTATGTTTTATGGCAGGACATACTTTAATTTTACATATCCTAATTCCTAAACAAATAACTCCAATAAATAAACCGCATAACAAACTTGTATTTAAGATATTTTATTTTAAAAACTTATGTAAAATACACATCTTCTGGAATAAAACAATGTCTTTGTTTGTCTCTACACACACAGATGGACTTAAACTTGAAAGTGCAGTCCACAATGCAAAACAATGTGCAAAGAGCGTAAAAAAAAAAAAAAAGTTGGGTTGGTTCAGTCCAGATCAGGGTGACGCAGGCTTTGTGTCCCTGTTACAAGTCTGTTCATGGTGATCAGAAGGCCCTCCATGAAAGCAGCCTGTTGGCGCCTTGCCTCTGCCCGCAGCCGCTCATGCTCTTCCACCTCTCTTTGGGCCTGTTCCTTTAGCATATCATCAAGGCTTTGCATTGGTACGTGTCTTTGTCTGCGGTCTTCCTCCTCTTGTTCCATCATTTCTTTAACAAGAGTCAGGACACTCATGTCACCCCTTTTTATCTTTCCTGGCAGAAGAGAAGACATTTAGTACATTGTTATACATTCTGTGAATATACTTCCACATATATAATATACTTATACATACACTTCAACATGAATTCAGTTTCATTACCTAGTCTGACAGGTGAAGGACAGCTAGGGCGGCTGGGGGTGTTGGACGCAGTGGGACAACTAGGGATGCACGAGTAGCAGAGAGGTCCAGTATATCGGCATCTGCAGTGATATTTGCCTCAGCCACCAAAGAGGATTCTGGTGCGATCTCTTAAAAAAAAAAAAAACATGTTAGGCTCAGAATCACAAAGTTTTTTTCGAAAAATCTGTACACAGGTTAACATGTAATTGCTCTAAAGAATAAGCTTTTCACCTTGTTGGTATATAATGAATTTCCAGCTAGTATAAAGGGCTGAAACATTTGCTTTGTAAGTAATGTGATATGTGTTCACTTATTAGAAAGTAACACTAAATAGCATAGCTAATAGCACACTAAATAGTGCCCCCTTGTATAGTGCAGAGAACTACTATCTGTGCTCTTTTAAGTCATATAAAATTGCAAAATCAGCAGACGTCTAAATTATATGAATCTAACTGTTAATTATACATGAACCACTAACCTTCAGCGATGGCTTCGGTCGGTAAAGTTGAGCTCGCCATGTTGAGTGTCTCCACAAGCCCCACAGCATAATCTTTTGTCCCCGCATTACCAACATAAGATGGTCTGTGGCCAAGGATACCATCAAGAAGCAGGTACCATTTGCTAGTTTTTCGGTCCGATCCACCCTTGTTGTTGTGGTCTTTAATTTTTTGTAGTCCTGCTTTAGTTTCTTGATTTTTTCGCTGCACTGCTTTGCTGTGTGATAAATGCCCAATGCTGCTAGCTGAGCAGAAATACAGACGAAAATTCTCATGTTTCGCTTGGTTCCTTCAAAATCGCGTTGAATTTCCTCCGTAGCATAAATGTTTAGAAGTGCTTGGACTTCGCCGTCAGTCCTTTTATCGCTGTTTTCCATTTTGTAGTCTACTGTAAACTGCTCCGTGAATAATAAACTGTTGTGTGTTTATCCGGCTTTTTAAAAATGGCAGGTTTTCACACATGCGTTCGGCCAATCAATGCACACTTACATCACTGGTAGTTCCTATAGCGCGGGTTTAGACCCTACTCTGAAGTAGGAGCTAATTTGGTTCTTGTAAAAGGAGTTCCTAATTAATAATAATAATTTTTGCATTTAGCAGACGCTTTAAAGCGACTTACAGTGCATTCAGGCTATACATTTTTTTTTACCAGTATGTGTATTCCCTGGGAATTGAACCCACGACCGACCTTTTGCGCTGCTAACGCAATGCTCTACCACTGAGCCACAGGAACACTGTGACTTTCCTAGAACTAAAATTGTTCCTAGTTCCTGCAGTGCGATCGCACAAGCATCCGGGTACTTCCAAAAATAGTTCTAGGAAATATGAATAAGGTTCCTCCGGTGCAAAAGTGGCTATTGTTTGGGAGGCAGACACACTCTGTCCGTTTAAATCTAGATTAAAGACCCATCTCTTTAACCTTGCTTACACATAACACACTAACACATTTCTAATATTCAAATCCGTTAAAGGATTTTTAGGCTGCATTAATCCAATGGAAATGTTGTGAAAGGACCTGAAGTGAGCAGTTCATAGGAGGAAACCCACCAACATCACAGAGTTGAAGTGGTTCTGTATGAGGAATGGGCTAAAAGTTGTTGTGCAGGACTGATCAGCAGTTACAAGAAACAGTTAGCTGCAGTTATTGCTGCAAAAGGGGGTCACATCAGATAATGAAAGCAATGATTCACATTAGGGCTGTCAAAAAAAAAATAGAATTTCGAATATTCGTCGAATTTAAAATAAAAATCCACATTCGAATGCAAAAACGTTGCATTCAAATTTTAGGTGTGCATCAGGCAAAAACGTTGCATTCAAATTTGTGCATCAGGCAGCCTTGCCTGATGCACACCTAAAATTTGAATGCAACGTTTTCAGAGGCGCACGAGATGCGATGACGATGTAAATGTTAAAACATTAAAATGCAATGACATTTAAAATGCTCGCACTGGACACACACAATTAAGCTTTTCCTGGTCAGAGTCCCGAAAGGGAGGAGCACAGAACGCCTGAAGAGTAATTGGCCGTGGAACAATAGAGGGTACCATAGGGACATACCCTGGTCTGGGATACAGAAAGGCTTTGGCCATGCCAGGAGCAAACTCAAGACAAGATGGGGCCACTGAAAGGGCCTGAAGATAACCGACTCCCTTTAGGGAAGAGATGGCCAGCAGAAATGCAGTCTTGATAGTGAGAAATCTCAATGAAACCTCTCCCAGGGGTTCAAAGGGAGCTTTAGAAAGGGCTTCCAAAACCACAGCCAAATCCCAAGCAAGCACTTTAGGGTGTACCGGAGGCCTCAGCCTCTGGGTACCCTTGAGGAAGCGTGTTACTAGCGGATTCCTCCCCAAAGACTGCTCGCCCAGAGGGGCATGGTATGCAGCAATAGCAGCCACATAAACTTTCAAAGTGGAGGGGGATAACCCTGTGGCAAAACGATCTTGTAGAAATTCCAGCACTGGACCAACAGGGCAGTTAACTGGGTCTAACTGACGTTCATTACACCATGAAGTGAAAAGTTGCCACTTAGCAGTATACGATTTCCTCGTGGAGGGAGCTCTGGACTGGAGTATGGTCTCCACTACCTCAGTAGAGAGACCGGAAGCTATGAGTTGTGCCCCCTCAGGGGCCACACTTTCAGCTTCCACAACTCCGGAC
>NW_015644381.1:35428-40528 GCF_001515625.1 Sinocyclocheilus rhinocerous
TAGGGTGTACCGGAGGCCTCAGCCTCTGGGTACCCCTGAGGAAACGTGTCACTAGCGGGTTTCTCCCCAAAGACTGCTCGCCCAGAGGGGCATGGTAAGCAGCAATAGCAGCCACGTAAACTTTCAAAGTGGAGGGGGATAACCCTGTGGCAAACGGATCTTGTACAAATTCCAGCACTGGGCCAACAGGGCAGTTAACTGGGTCTAACTGACGGTTGTCACACCATGAAGTGAAGAGATGCCACTTAGCATTATACGATTTCCTCGTGGAGGGAGCTCTGGACTGGAGTATGGTCTCCACTACCTCAGTAGAGAGACCGGAGGCTATAAGTTGTGCCACCTCAGGGGCCACACTCTCAGCTTCCACAACTCCGGGTGGGGGTGAAAGATGGTGCCCCCCCGCCTGTGAGAGGAGATCCCGCTGGACGGGCATCTCCCATGGAGAGTCTTCTAGTAGGGCTACCAGGTCCGCAAACCATGGACGGCCCGGCCAGTACGGGGCTATTAACAAGTCTCTTGAGTAGCAAACAGATCCACTTGTCCTCTGTAAAACTTCCTCCATATCTGCTCCACCACTTCTGGGTGGAGTCTCCATTCCCCGGGCCTCAGCCCCTGCCTCGACAGGATGTCTGCTTCCCGATTGAGGTGCCCCGGGATATAAACTGCCCTCAGTGAGATCAGCTTCCCCTGGGCCCACAGAAGGATCTGGCGCACCAGCCTGTAAAGGGGACGCGAATGCAGACCCCCCCCTGCCGATTTATATAGGAGACTATGTGTTGTTTGTGCGAACTAGCACATGATGGCCTCTCAGATCTGGGAGAAAATGTTTCAATGCTAGAAACACGGCCAGCATTTCCAGGCAATTTATGTGCCACATGAGATGGGGACCCTACCACAGACCTTGGGCGGAGCGGCCACTCATGACCGCCCCCCAGCCTGTGAGGGAAGCGTCCGTTGTTAGCGTTACACGCCGACAAGGAGCCCCCAACACGGGGCCTTGTGACAGGAACCAAGGTTTCTTCCACATGTCTAAGGCCTGTAAGCCTAGCCGCATGTCCTTGATCATGCGAAATGGGTTGCCCCTCGGGGAAAACCCTTTGGTCCTGAGCCACCACTGCAAGGGTCTCATGTACAGCAGGCCAAAAGGTATCACGTTGGACGCAGCTGCCATCAGACCCAACAGTCTCTGAAACTGTATGACAGTGAGTGACTGGCCTTCTCTTACTCTCTTGATTGCCGTGAGGATCGACTCGATCCGAGCTGGAGACAAACGTGCCTGCATCGTGGTCGAATCCCAACATTTGGTAAACGTGTGGGGTGAGAGTGCAAGGCCGAACGGAAGAACTCGATATTGGTACGCTTTGCCCCCGAAAGCAAACCTCGAGGAACTTCCTGTGTTGAGGAAGGATGGATATACGGAAATATGTGTCCTTCAGATCTATCGTCACAAACCAGTCCTCTGACCTGATCTGAGACACGACTTGATTGAGTGTGAGCATTTTGAACTTGAGTCGCATGACTGAGCGGTTCAACAGACGCAGATCTAAAATCGGACGCAACCCCCCATCCTTCTTTGGAACGATGAAATACCGGCTGTAAAACCCTGACTCCCTGTCACGAGGCGGGACCACCTCGATGGCCTCCTTCCTCAAAAGAGTATCCACTTCTCGTTCCATAACCAGAGCCTGCTCGGGGCCCACCAGAGTGGGAAACACCACGTTGAATAGAGGTGGGCAAGACCAGAACAGTGCGCAGGACCCATTGTGACACATTTTGCAGAAGCTTCCACGCTGCCAGAAAGTTTACTAAGGGAATCAGTCTCTCGAGACTGACCTCTGGTGTAATTAGAGTGGCTAAATCGGTGCCCTGAAGCGGAAGACCGGCAGGGAACGGCCGATCTAACTATTCTATAGACCTCCTTGGAGTTAGCGAGATTCCCAGAACCGCTACATTTCTGGGCGGAGGCTGAGAGCTGCGCTCGCTGGAGACCGTTGTGTCCTGAAGCACCGGAGGTGGCAGGGTTAACGAAACGATCTCCTGAGGGCACTGAGGAGAGACGGGCACCGTGTGATGAGGTGTGTACTGCTCTTCCCCAGAGGGGCCTGCCCTCAAAAGTCCTGACGTTCTTATGTCAGGACTTCTTGGCCGAAGCCTTCCAGCTGTTAATAACAGTTCTCAGATCCGTCACATCTCTGGAAGACTTCAGCCTGGAGCGCCGCCTCGTCCCTTGTTCTCTTTGTGGGGGAGTACGAGTGGTGATGCTCCGTTTTTGGACTTCTCTGTGAGAGGAGCTTGTACATGGCTGGGGCTGGTCCCGCCTACCAGCCCCATAAGAGCGGCGAGGGAGAAATTGCTGGAACGCTGCCGCTTGCTACTTGGCCTCCTGAAATCTGTCGACGACAGCGTCGCCGAACAGACCAGAAGGCGCTAGCGGGGCATCCATAAGAAAGACCCTGTCCTTTTCTTTTTCTTGATGTTGGACAGGGTCAACCACAAATGCCTTTCAGTGGCCACCAAGGCTGCCATGGACCACCCAATAGCACTGGCGGACTACTTGGTGGCCTGAAGTGAAAGATCTGTGGCCCGACGCAGCTCTTAATATCTTCTCCCTCGTCCGTCTCTTTCAGCAGGTCAGCTTGATATGCCTGCAACACCGACATGGTGTGCAGGCAAACGCCAGCCTGACCTGCTGCCGTGTACGCTTTACCCACCAAAGCCGAAGAAGTCCTAAGCGGCTTGGTGGGTAATACCAGGGCCTTGAGGGACGATGCCGCACCGGGCGAGAGATAACTCGCAAGCGTCTCTTCAACCCAGGGCATCGTCCCATAACCGCGCTCTTTAAGCCCCACCACGTTGACATAGTGAGAGGCATTGGGACTAAAGATGCGGGCCGAGAAAGGTTTATTCCACAATCTGGACACCTCGGTGTGCAGATCGGGAAAGAATGGCAGGGCCCGGCGTGAAGGCAGTGACTTAGAGTGCAGGAATCGCTCATCGAGCTTGCTCTTAGGACGCACTTCCTGCACTTCAGTCGGCCTGTCAATGTGTAATTTGGCCACAGCTCTAGTCACCACCTCCAAAAGCTCCTCAAACAATACAGACTGTGGTGGCAAGTCCACAGATTCATCTTTGTCGGTACCCTCATCATCCTCCCCCCTCAGAGGAAGATAAATGGAGCACCGAGCCCTCTCCAGGGGCGGAAGAAACCGTTTCTGAACGTGCTTCTGTTCCCTGAGAGAGAGTGCTGGATCTGGCAGGTGAGGAAAGAGAAAAGGACCTGCCCGTCTCTAATCCCTCTGGCACATCCATTTGCGAACCCCACGATCTGAGTCGCCGCTCTGCCTCGGCAGAAGCGGGACCCGAACCGCGAGGAATGCTAGAGAGAGCGCCCTCCTCGAAGAACGCTCTCTGGGAGCGGAGCGTCCGCATCGTGAGGCGAACACAATGCGGACAGTCAGCTCCCCCGAGAGCTGACCGAGCGTGCTCCGCTCCCAAACAAGCAACACACAAACTGTGTGCATCCCCACCCGTAATGAAACGCGGGCAGGGAGGAACACACAGCCTGAAAGATTGCTTCTCTACTTTCTTATCTTTGCTTGCAATAATCACTCATTCAAAGACAGACAACAATAAATAGAACGATACAACATAGAGTGCTTACTGAACAACAGGAGCTGCCGCTGTCTCCACTGCTAGAGAGAGCGCCCTCCTCGAAGAACGCTCTCTGGGAGCGGAGCGTCCGCATCGTGAGGCGAACACAATGCGGACAGTCAGCTCCCCCGAGAGCTGACCGAGCGTATGCTGTCTCCACCGCATGTGCTTTTATACTTCCTGGTCCCTATGTCATTTCCGCCGGTGAGGTCACCCGGGATTCCCTCGGAAAGATTACACACGTGTTTCAGAGCGTGGGAACACAGGGGCATTCCCAAAGCGTTTTGCGATGCAGCTCGAGTTCCTGAAGGGGAACATCATTGAGGCTTGAGGTGATGAAATGTTTTTATAAAACGTTCTTGTAATGTGACGGTTTAACAAAGATAGAACATTTTATCCGCAATATTTTTAGGATGTTTTGAAGATGTTGTTGAGGTAACAGATTATACAATGTTGTCAATAAAACATTGTCACAATGTTTCAAGATAACAAAGGAAGAACATTCCCTCAGCCACATTAGAAGAACGTTATAAGAACATCATTGAGGCCTGAGGCGATTAAATGTTTTGTTTAAAATGTTCTTCTAATGTGACTGTTTAACAAAGATAGAACATTTTACTTTCAATATTTTAAAGATGTTTTGAGGATGTTGTTGAGGTAACAGATTATAAAATATTCTCAAAAACACATTGGCACAATGCTTCAAGATAACAAAGAAAGAACATTCTCTCAGCCACATTCGCAGAACATTGTAAGAACATCATTGAGGCCTGAGGTGATGGAATGTTTTGTATACAACGTTCTTCTAATGTGATGGTTTAACAAAGATATAACTTTTTACCTGCAATATTTTGAGGATGTTGTTGTGGTAATAATTATACAATGTTGTCAATAACACATTGGCACAATGTTTCAAGAAACAATGTTTTCTAACAATAACTGACTGATTGAAAGGAGGGAAGAAGCTCTTCCAATCATTGTGTTCTTGTTAGCAATGGCTACCGAAGGGCAGCAAAGAAGCCACTTCTCTCCAAGAAAAACGTCAAGGACAGACTGAAATTCTGCAGGAAGTACAAGGATTGGACAGCAGAAGACTGGTGCAAAGTTATTTTCTCTGATGTAGCTCCCTTCCGACTGTTTGGGACATCTGGAAATCGATAGTTCGGAGAAGAAAAGGTGAACGCTATGAATTGTGCCAACAGTGAAGCATCCTGAGACCATCCATGTATGGGGTTTGACTCATTATATTTTTTTGCCAATAAAAGCCTTTAAAACTTCTGATATGCTTATCACTGTTTTTCAGTATACCATAGAAACGTGGAAAAATAATCTACAAATCAGTGGCGGCTCCTGCCAATTCTCTCAGGGGGGGCACATGTTTGCATGATTAATGATGATAGGTCACCCATTCAATTGATAAATTAACGGCTAGTTAAAGATGGAAAAGAA
>NW_015644381.1:40745-42413 GCF_001515625.1 Sinocyclocheilus rhinocerous
GTTCCCACCAATCCTTGCACAAGTTAAGGTTACGCATGATGACGAAAGCACGTTAGTGTTAGCCCTCCCGGAACTCATAGAGATTGCATTGCAGTGCCTGCAGTTCGAAAAAAATGATCTTTGTATGGAAGTCTATGAGAGCACTTGGGGTGATTCTCAGTCTGACAGAAATCGCCCAAAAAGGGGCGGTACAACACAAAACGCGACTCGGCGCTGATTGGACTATTTAGAGGCAGAACAAACAGTGAAAGCTAGCTTAACACTGTGGTTGAATGTGAAAGAAAAAAATCCCTCCTTTTTGCGCTTTGGTAGTGCGTCGCCCAATCGCCCTAATGGAGAAATACTCCAAATACTCTACAAATACTGAAGCAGCAAACTTTGCAAAACACAAAATTTATGTCACTGCCAAAACTTTTGGCCACGACTGTACAAGTTTGAAAAATAACTTACAGAACCTTGGAGTAGTTTGTGGAGTCCATCTTCCTGAAAGGTTTGTTTAGATCATTGTTAGTAGCAGCTCACACCATGACTTCCTCACCACTATTTTCTGACTTGATCTAGTGCTGGTCCCTCAAGTCACTTTTTAACCTATCTGTTTATATCACCTTTAAATAATTAATCTTATATTTCATAACACTTCACAGTTTGTGGTTCTTATTAAGTGTTGGTCATGTTTCAGCCTTCCTTACCTTAGCAAAGGTAAGGAGAACCTGACACCTTTTATAGGCTACTTTCACATGTAAAAAAAAAAATCTAAATCAAGTGGTTTCAACTAATTATTTAGTAACTAGTTGCGCAGACTTATGTTCACTCAATTTCCCTCTTCAAAGTGTTACTTGAATTGATATTTTAGTTGACCCAAACTTGACTCCAACTTAGAAAAAATATGTTTGCTCAACTAGTTTTATATTTCGTTCAACTAAAGTGTTTTAATCAGGATTATTTGGGAATCATAACTAGAAATTGCAATGTAAATAATTACATTAATTATTAATAATTGTACAAGGTCAACCAAATTATTAACCAGTGTCTATCAATCACACACACACAAAAACACAAATGAAAACATATTACACTTTATTTCATCATCTGCATTTATACCATTTTCATGCAAACATACAGTACATGGCTAAAGTGCAACTTACATACATTTTGCAATACAACTGCAAAATTCATTTAAAAAATTTAATGAACAAAAGGCTAAAGAGCCCTTGCAATTGTTGGTTCCATTTAAAACTGACAAGTTTTTCAAGTAAAACTCACACAAGTAAACTCACACAAGTTTTGTAGATCAAGAGTGGTGCAGGTATGTCAGTAGTATCTAAACAGGAGCTTATGCCAACATGATTGATGACTTTGACCTTTTGACCCATAATTATATCCATATGCGACCTTTGACATCATAATAATTTCCATATGCGAAAACCGGCGTGCGTGAAATCCGGCCGTCAACCTTTGATCTCCGGGGATGACAAATTATGTTTTTGTAAGCGACGGAGGATGACAGGTGATAAATTTGAAATGTTTAAATTGTGCTTGGTTTAAATTGAAAGAAGAAATCTTTCTTTGAAATCGTCTCTCTCCCCCTCTGCCTCTGTGCTCATGGCCGTGTGTGTCGAGGCCCCACCGTTCCTGTCATTTCGGTCCGCTGCGAGAGAGAAAGCGGAT
>NW_015644382.1:0-282 GCF_001515625.1 Sinocyclocheilus rhinocerous
AGTTTGGCAAAAGGCGGGATCGAACCCCGGTCGATCGCGTCAAAATGCCAACAACTAGCACTTATCCATCTGCGCCACTGGAGTCGATGATTTACAGCCACTTTTAACTAAATATAAATAGACACCCCATATTTTTTCTTCCACAGTAAGGGCAATTCATACAATACATTTAAACTGAGCTACTTTAATACCATCTCCGAACTTTCTACCACGACTCTGCTGTTCTTCGGCTGGTTCTTCCCTGTATACGTTGATTGACAGATGTCTCGTCCAGTCAGCAGT
>NW_015644382.1:403-1881 GCF_001515625.1 Sinocyclocheilus rhinocerous
TTGTGTTTTCTGACTTGTTATAATGTTTTCTGAATTGTTGTTGTGCTTTCTGAATTGTTATTTTGTTTTTTAGACTTGCATTTGCGTTTGTAATTTGTTATTTTGTTTTCAGAATTGTGATTTGCTTTGCACTTCACGGCCACCGTAGATAACCACAGGGAACCGAGAACAAATGATTCGCGCGCCTTCATAGTTCAATTCAAGAATCAGTTCGAGTTCGATCGATTCACTGAAGGTTTCGGGATGACGTCATGTTTAAAGCTCCACGCGGCGGTGGGAGGAGCTTAAGAGCGAGTTCGGCTTTTCAAAACAAGTTTGGGAAGTACAGTGAGAGAAACCGGTGGCGAGAGCTCCGTCTGATAATGCACTGGGAGCAGCTGCTGCGAGCGAGGAACGGGAAGGTGAGTGAGGAGCACAGTCTCTAATCTCCGCTGCCGATATTATAACCGGTTCGTTGCCGGTGAATGTGTTACGGTGGAGGAGATCCGGCGTGTCACTGTGTCACCGATGTGTCATTCTGCCTCATTGGTCTGTCTTCTGTAACATGTTTCCCTTCACGTCCGCTTGACTCACGTTCTGCTCTGCTTGAGTAACAAGAGACTGAAATATTGTAGCGCAGGATCCCGATTTTTTTCTGCACCTTTAATATAAAATGTAACTTTTTATCTGTATAAAAAAACACAATATTTCATTATCTTGTGGTGTGATATCAACCCATTAATTAATATTTATTCAAAACGTTAGAAATGTGGTTAAGATGCTTTCACAGACCCCTTGTTTTAAACCCTGGTGTTGTTTAATGGGAGTTATTATTGCTCATATATGGGTCAGATTAAACACTGCTGTCTGACAGACCTAGACTATATGATCAGACAGGCGCTTTATCGCCAAATCTGACTGTACTGACCTCAATATTCAGCTCATTCTGTCTGAACGGATTGTTTAACTGTGAGGTCGACACATACTGTACAGGCAGTCTTGTGAGATATGATTTGATTTTCCCTGTAAGAAGTGTTGAAACGACCATTAAACAAGTTCAGTTTGCCTGAAACACCAAGTTGTGATGAGATACTAAGACCAGTTTTCAGCAAATGTACTTTGAATGTGTATGTAGTTAACAAAAACAAGGCAATGTAGTCTCTTAAAATGAAAGTGTGTGTGTGTGTGTACTTGTTTATGCTACATTGTGGGGAGCAAATGTCCCCACAAGGAGAGTAAAACCTGAAATTTTTGACATTGTGGGGACCGGCCTGAGGTCCCAACGAGGGAAAGAATGATTAAAAATAGTAAATGATGTTTATCTGAAAGTGTAACAGTGCAAACAGGTTTTCTGTAAGGGGTGGGTTAGGGGATAGAAAATATTGTTTGGTCAGTATAAAAGTAATAGAAGTCTATGGAAAGTCCCCACAATTCACAGATACCTAATGAGTGTGTGTGTGTGTGTGTGTGTGTGTGAGTGTGTGAGTGAGTGTGTGTGA
>NW_015644382.1:4370-12449 GCF_001515625.1 Sinocyclocheilus rhinocerous
TATTTTAAAGTATTGGTTGGTTGTATTAACTATTGTGAAAACATTTGAGAGTTTTGTGCACATTGTTTTGAGAAAATTATTTGCATGATTTGTAATCTGTATAAAATGACGTACAATCTGTTTAGGAAAATTACAAAGTATTCAGATCACTGTGTTAACAGTTTTGAGAACAGTGACCTGAGTTTGGACACGTGTCAAATCGATTGAGAAAAACTGTAATGGCAAAATGAATGTTTGGAAATGTAAACTGATATTTCCTACTGACACACTACAGCAAAAGATAGAAATAACTGACTTCAAACCATTTTTAGCTGGTGACAGTACTAGTGTTCTAATGATTGTACCTTTAGTGGTACAAGAACATGTCACTGGAGCAGTACCCTTAAAAGGACAACGTTGTACCTTATCTACTATTATACTATTATAGGGACAGTTGTGGCCTAATGGTTAAAGACTCAGACTTATAAACTTGTAAACAAGTCTCAGTACCGGCAGGACATGTAGGTAGGGGAAGTTCATGAACAGTGCTTGGATAGGTGAAATGCAGAGGACAAATTCCGAGTATGGTTTACCATACATGGCCTTTGCATCACTTAATTTTACTATTCGCGATTAAAAGTAATATGCCCTCATAAGGTGCTACAATTTACCTTTTAGCAGTAAATAAGGTACAAAGATGTTCCTTTCAGGGTACTGCCCCAGTGACAAGCTGTTGTACCCCTTAAAGTTAGAGAGATTTGACTGCAATATATCATGTAATGTAAATTGATATTTCCTACTGACACACTACAGCAAAAGATATTTTGGCCACCACTACACACACACACACACATATATATAATTGCAACGAAATTAATGTCAAACTTATTTTTTAAATTTTTACATTATTTTCATTACAATTTAAGTCAGTGTAAAATTAATATTTAGCCTATGTATTTTGTAAATGCACGTTATACGTTATCTTTTTGTAAACAATTATTCTGTGCATGTACGGTTACACCTGTTGTTAACACTACTCCGGCATTTTCGACCCTCAAAAACGGAGACTTTTGAAAACGCTGCAGACCCTGTTTTAGTTTGAAACTCCAGGGTTGCGTTTCAGTGTAAACGGACCAAACGGAGACTTTTGAAAACGATGGCGTGGCTGCCCACATTCGCTCTGCGTATCCTTGACAAACGTGTAAACAATAACATGCTCATTGTTGTACTCATAGATATGCATAGGTAGATTCCCCATTCGACCGCTCCAAGCACGTAGACACGCGTCCACCATCTAAATAATAGGGCATCTACCTATTAGAGCTGCATGATTCTGGATAAATTGAGAATCACGATTTATTTATTTTTTTGTCTCAAATAGAGATCACGATACTCCCATGATTCTGAACTAAACAAAATAATGTAACAAAATATTATTGCTGCAGTCTATTTAAAAGTGTTTAATTAATTTGAATTAATTATTAAACATTTTAATATATATATGTATTTAAAATATAATATATTTAATACACCAATTATTAATATTAAAATTAAGAAAAAGTTGTTTGTATGAATGATTCAATGATTCACTCATGAATACTTCACTTATTTCATTACTGTATGATCAGCATTTTTGAAAAAAAATCTCTTGAATGAATGATTCAATGACAAATAATTTTTTTAAAAGTCGATTGTCGCCACCTAGTGGTGAAACTATGCAATCGACACAAACCCAATTACTTTCAAAAGGGGATTTGCTTTAATGTTTATATATGAGCTATAAGCTTTCATCCCATTATTTCTGTGATAATATGAATGACTGTAAGACAGAAATAATACTGTGTAGTTGAAAAGACTGTTTGTGAAGCTGTTTCTTACTCAAACATGGTAAATGTCTGCTCTCTCTGTGTCAGCGGCAGTGCAAACGCAGATTTGAATGTTGCAGTATGATTTTTACAAAGGTTTAATAGACATGAGCGAATCGTTGTCATTTAAAAATGGGATCACATGGGTGTTTGAATGGAGAATGTGATTTTTTTTTAACGATTAATCGTGCAGCTGTACTACCAATACATATTTATGGTTGTACCTGCATGAATGGTCATGTGACATGCATTTTCGGTTGCATAGTGTGGACTGAGATCGTTTCTGAAACGCAATGAAAACACCAGTATAGACGAAGATAGTTTTCATTTTAAAATGCTGTTTTAAAACCAAAACGCACTAGTGTGAACAGGGCCTTAATCTCCTTCCTCGCTCATGTCTCGCTCTCCTCCCTCCCTCAATCTTCCACACCCCTCCACATTGCCTCCATCCTCAGGTGTTTGAGAAGAAGAACCAGAAGGCTGCGGCGAGCATCGCCCAGCTGCAGCGCAAGCTGGAGCATTACCACCGTCGTCTGCGCGAGGCGGAGCACAGCAGCGTGCAGCGGCAGCCCAAAGACACGCTGCGCGACATGCAGCAGGGCCTGAGGGATGTGGGGGCCCGGGTCATCACGGGCCTCAACGAGGGGGTGGTGGACAGCCTGCACTCGGCCGCGGGGGCCGTGGCCTCCAAACCGCGCGAGATCGCTTCGCTCATCCGCCACCACTTCGGCAGTGCAGACAACATCAGCGTGCTGAGGGACGGGGCGGAGGAGGCTGAGGACAGAGCCTCCGCCGCACACCTGCAGTCCAGCCCCAAGTTCGGCAGCGACGAGGACTGCTCCAGTGCCACCTCGGGATCCAACGGCATGACGGGGGCCCCTGGGGGCCCGCCCAGCTCCAGGGGGAACACGCTGGAGCGGGGCCACCGCGGCAGCCTGGACATGCTGATGCAGGAGCTGCGAGACACGCAGACGCGCCTGGAGGAGACGCTGGAGAGTGTGAGGAGCGGATATATGAAGGAGTGCAGGCTAGTGATGCAGGCGCTGCAGGAGGAGAGGTTCAGGTACACACACACACTCACACACACACACACAGATCACAGTACATACAGTCTAGAGCAGAGCTTCTCTTCTGGGTTTGCTTCAGGACCTATATCATACTGGACATGCAGTAGCAATCCAGCACTGAAACACAAAAATCACCCATAATGTCCTTATAATCAAACAGACAAATGTATGGAGACTGTGAATATGGCTGGCCAGCAAGATGTTATACATTGTGATGATGGCGTTTGCACAGTCTGCACCTACTTTATTTGCACAGTCTAAAGTAGGACTGTGCAAATAAACGAATGCCATTATCATGCGCATCTCGTCAGTAAAGTCGGTTCTGTGATTAGTAGTAAATCTCCATCACCTGCTTTCAGATGGAGCAGCATTTACTACACAGAGCCGTAGATCACTGACAAGCTATGCAATATCGCGTTCATTATCGCCGATGTATCGCCTGCAATTATGAACGCGATATTGTGTAGCTTGTCAGTGAACTACGGCTCTGTGTAGTAAATGCTGCTCCATTTGAAAGCAGGTGATGGAGATTTACTACTAATCACAGAACCGGCTTTACTGATGAGATGTGCATGATTATCGCATTCGATTATTTGCACAGCCCTAGTCTAAAGTGTCAATGGTTTTTATAGAGCTTTTGCTCTTTCGTTTATATCTGCTTGTAGTCATTATATGAATGAGAAAATAAAAAGTGTAATGTGCTTGATTTTGAAAAAGAGCACATGAAAGCACATGAAATAATTCAGTTCGGTACTCGCTGTCTGACAGATGGCTTTCTGTGTGCTTTTAGTACAGTAGTACAGTAGTTTATTTACTGAATTACTGACATTAAGTTTGGACTGTAGAGTTAGAAGAGAACTGATACTTTTGCCTATTTTCTCCTAAAGTTTTTTTTTCATCCATTATTCAAAATCAAGTGGAGTTTTTCTTCTTGCCACAGCTGCCTGACATTTGGGGTCTAAATACATAGGCCTAGATAAGTCAAGTCAAGTCACCATTATTTATATAATGCTTTTTACAATGCAGATTGTGTCTAAGCAGCTTTACAGTATTAAACAGGGAAATAGTGTGTTGAAATAGTGTGCCATTCTCCTCTGGCCAGACGAAACCAGCAGTTTAATTCTAGGCTGCAACAAAGTCCGATTGTTCAGAGGAATCATCTGGTTCCCGTGGACTATAATGCAATAAGTGTTCGCTCAAATACTGAGGCACTAAACCATTCAGGGATTTATAGGTAATTAGCAAGATTTTAAAATCTATACCATGTTTAATAGGGAGCCAGTGCAGTGTTGACAGATCCGGGCTAATATGGTCATAATTCCTGGTTCTAATAAGAACTCTAGCTGCTGCATTTTGGACCAGCTGGAGTTTGTTTATTAAGCGTGCAGAACAACCACCCAATAAAGCATTACAATAATCTAACCTTGAGGTCATGAACGCATAAATGAACGTTTCTGCATTTGCCATTGACAGCATAGGTCGTAATTTAGGTATATTTTTTAGATGGAAAAATGCAGTTTTGCAAATGCTAGAAATGTGGCTTTCTAAGGAAAGATTGCTATCAAATAGCACACCTAGGTTCCTAACTGATGACGAAGAATTGACAGAGCAGCCATCGAGTCTTAGACAGTGTTCTAGGTTATTACATGTGGAGGTTTTAGGTCCGATAATTAACACCTCTGTTTTTTTTTAGAATTTAACTGTAAGAAATTACTAGTCATCCAGTTTTGTATATCAACTATGCATTCTGTTAGTTTTGCAAATTGGTATGTTTCGTCGGGCCGCAAAGAAATATAGAGCTAAGTATCATCAGCATAACAGTGAAAGCTAACACCATGTTTCCTGATGATATCTCCCAAGGGTACATGTAGGGTCCAAAGGTCCTAGTACTGAGCCTTGTGGTACTCCATACTGTACTTGTGATCGATATGATAAGTTTTTTATATCGATTATGCATTCTGTTAGTTTTTCAAATTGGTATGTTTCGCCGGGCTGCGAAGAAATATAGAGCTGAGTATCATCAGCATAACAGTGAAAGCTAACACCGTGTTTCCTGATGATATCTCCCAAGGGTAGCATGTAAAGCGTAAAAAGAAACTGTCCTAGTACTGAGCCTTGAGGTACTTCATACTGCACTTGTGATCGATATGACACCTCTTCATTCACTGCTACAAATTGATGGCGGTCAGATAAGTACGATTTGAACCATGCTAATGCACTTCCTCTAATGCCGACATCATTTTCTAGTCTTTTCAAAAGAATGTCGTGGTCAATAGTGTCAAACGCAGCGCTAAGTTCCAGTAGCACTAATAGAGAGATACAACCATGATGGGATGATAAGAGCAGGTCATTTGTAACTCTAATGAGAGCAGTCTCAGTACTATGATACGGTCTAAATCCTCACAGAGAATATTTTTCTAAGAAGGAAAATAGTTGTGATGATACTACCTTTTCTAATATCTTTGACAGAAAAGGGAGATTCGAGATCGGTCTGTAATTAATTAATTATTTGGGGTCAATTTGTGGTTTAATAATGAGAGGCTTAATATCAGCCAGTTTGAAGATGTTTGGGACATATCCTAATGACGAATTAATAATATTCAGAAGAGGATCTATGACTTCTGGAAGCATCTCTTTTAGTAGCTTAGATGGAATAGGGTCTAACATACATGTTGTTGGTTTAGATGATTTAACAAGTTTATACAATTCTTCCTTTCCTATAGAAGAGAATGAGTGGAATTGTTCCTCAGGGGATCTATAGCGCACTATCTGATGTGATACTGTGGCTGACGCATAGACTGTATAAAAACATGGACATAGTGTCCGTGACGTCCACCCGTAGGTTTCTGAAAAGCGTTTTTGAAGCTCAAAGTGGGCGGAGCCGACCGTCGCCATCTTGGCAGCGTGTCACCTCGCGTCACTCCCAGATAATCGAAAATGGGCAAAGAGGCGGGAGCTGGTTGCTGAAACCACGCCCACCTAGCTCGACAGTGGTGACAGCAGCGGCAATCCACCTGTCACTCAAGTGGCCACGCCCTTAATTATGCAGAACTTAATATGATTTAAACGGATGAGTTATAAAAAAAATTCACCCCCCTCACAGTTGTCATGAAGGGCAAAATTAGCTATATAGACCAAAACCACTTTTTGTACCAGGCTGTAAACATATTTTTTTCTGCTGTAAAGTTGGGCATTTTAACATGGGGAGTCTATGGGACTGACTCCCTTTTGGAGCCAGCCTCTAGCGGCCAGTCGATGAATTGCAGTTTTAGTCACTTCCGTGTTGGTTTCACGAGAGAGACCGGAAGGTTGCCGCTTGGGCTGATGGCTACATGGCTACAATTGTATCTCTAATAGTATCGATCTTAGAAGTAAAGTAATTCATAAAATCATTACTACTATTCTGTTGGGAAATGTCTGCACCTGCTGATGTTATATTTTTTTGTTAATTTAGCCACTGTATTGAATAAATACTTTGGGTTGTGTTTGTTTTCTTCTAAAAGAGATGAAAAGTAATCAGATCTAGCAGTTTTTAAGGCTTTTTCTGTAGGATAGGGTACTTTCCCGCCAAGCAATACGAAATACCTCTAGTTTTACCGGGCTGCTGTCTTGAGGGCACGAGTGTGCTCCTTATATCACGGTGTCAGACTGTTTTCCTTAATCTTCCTTAAGCGTAAAGGAGCAATCCTCTTTAATGTTCTTTTTAGAGATCTCCGACTGGCAAAGTCGAACATCATTATCTTACTGAATTTACGTTTAGCATTAGCCAGCACTTTTAAATTTGCCAAGATGTCAGGCTCTGGCTCCCGGTAAACATTGGACTATGGTGGCTGGTGTCTCTATTTTCACGTTCCGTACAATAGAATCACCAATAACTAGAGCACTTTGATCAGGTTTCTCAGCGGGTGCGTCACTGAGTGGGGAGAACCTGTTTGATGATTTGATCGGAACGGAAGAGCGGTGTTTTGACCCGCGACTATGACACAGTCGCCCTGCTGAGGGTGCTCTGTAACCGGAACCTTACAATGTACAGGACTCGCTGACCTAGTCACATCTAGAAATCTTCTCTGTCAGCCTAACTATTTCCCTGCATTTATCACATGTGAATCCCTCGCTGCTGACAGAGACAGATGAACTGTACATGAGGCAAGCAGTGCAGGTGACAATGCAATGAGAAGCCATTACTCACCGTTACTGTAGAATAATTCCGACTCAACACAGTTGTTTGATGGACTTGAAAAAATGTAGCGAGAGAGAAAATAAATAGAGTGAGACAGAGAGAAAAAAGAAGCGGATATGAAACACGAATGGGGATGTGATTGTCCAGCTAACAGGCTAACGTAATGCTAAGGCGCTGCTAATGTGCTAGTGGTTAAAATGAAAAGACTAAAGGCTGGGAGATACAATTGAAATTTTTAACCCTGTCATTTATTTAAATCATTCAACCATGTCAGCGATACATGTCAACAAATAGTAATTGGGCTCTTCAGTATGACAAATTGTTATAGGTTTCACCAGATAAGGAATTGGGTGAAGTGATATGTACTATATAACAAATGTGATCTGTGTGATTATACAGCTCTAATCTGCTAAATGCAACTAAAAGCAATTACTATATCAAGATATTAGAAACATTAATATCATTATTTCCTGTAAAGCTGGTCTGAAACAATGTGTTTTGTGAAAAGCGCTACACAAATAGGTTTGACCTGAGTAAATCATGCAATGTCCATGTTAGTTATTCATCTAATATTTTGATGTAGCATTTTCCCTGCTCTTCATGACTGTATCAGAAACAGATTTTTGGGTCGTGACCCTCCAGATTTGTGGGCCTGAAATAGACTCAGATTAGACTTTTTCCTCTTAAATGGTAAACGTTCGAGTAGGAGAGCGAGAATGTGAGCTCACAGAGAGAGAAATGAATGGACAAACATATTTCTGCCCTAAATGTCCAGACTGCGGTCAAGCATTTTTTTCTGTTGGCTTGTAATAACGGAAGCACAAAAATATAGCTGGAAAATCAACATGCTGTCAAGCTAATGGATAATTGAAGTTTTGCAGTTGTTAAAGGAATAGATCATATATACATATATATATATATATATACACATACATATACACACACATATACATATATATATATATATATATATATATATACACACACA
>NW_015644382.1:12479-13876 GCF_001515625.1 Sinocyclocheilus rhinocerous
TCATATATACATATATATATATATATATATATATATATATATATATATATCAGTGCTCACACTCTTTTAAGATTACATGTCAAATCTGGCCATTCTTGAATCTGAATATGAGATTTTAGAGCCTGTATCATATTTTTGTTGAGCCTTACAGCTGTAATCACGATGAATGGTTATTGTATGTAAAAGAGATTTGTGACTGTTCTCACGCTTTGTGCCTTCGTGAGGAGGGAAAAAATGACAGAACTCTTGTTTTCTTCCATTAAGTGCATTTAAATTGAGTGTTAAAGCTGTTTAAAACTGATCCATTAGTCATCAGTTTGTGGTTTTGTCTCTAGATTCTTCAGACCAGTGAAGCTCCATCACACTTTGAGATGATTACGTGTACATAAGTAAAGACCAAAACATGCACGAGGTCTCGTTCCCTCACATAAACACACTCTCCTGCAGAATCACGCTCATGTTTGTCTTTGACGCAGAGCACAGGAAGTGACTGTGTTTCTTGTGTTGTGTTTCTGTAGGTGTGAGCGCTTAGAGGAACAAGTGAACGATCTGACAGAGCTCCACCAGAATGAGATCCTGAACCTGAAACAAGAGCTGGCCAGCATGGAGGAGAAGATCGCGTACCAGTCCAACGAGAGGGCCCGAGACCTGCAGGTGTGTGTGTTTAACATATGACCCATGATGATGGCCCCAGAGGTCAAATGGATACTAGCTAGACAGCTTGACTTACACTAGCTAGTGGGTGTGAACTGCCACATAGATGTTTCTTCATCAGATTTGGAGAAATTCCATCAGTGTCTCAGCAATGGATGCTCTGCAAGTGAATGGGTGCCGTCAGAATGAGAGTCCAAACAGCTGATAAAAACATCACAATAATCCACAGCACTCCAGTCCATCAGTTAACATCTGGAGAAGACAAAGCTGAAACAACGTTTCTAACTTAAATATGAGTCCATAATCCATAATAACGCTTCCTCCAGTGAAAAAGTGTTCTGGTCTGAATCAGGAGAGAAATCTGCACAGATCAAGCAGCGTTTAAACAGCTCTAAACTAATAGGAAGCACAAAAATATAGCTGGAAAATCAACATGCTGTCAAGCTAATGGATAATTGAAGTTTTGCAGTTGTTAAAGGAATAGATCATATATACATATATATATATATATATACACATACATATACACACACATATACATACATACATATACACATATATATACACTTTATTTTATCATTATATTTCATTATATATTATTTGTTATTTTATTATATATTTCTTTTATAGTATTTTATAATACATTTCAGTTAATTTAGGCAAGGCAAGGCAAGGCAAGTTTATTTGTATAGCACATTTCATACACAATGGTAATTCAAAGTGCTTTACATAAAAGAAAAGAA
>NW_015644382.1:15197-17635 GCF_001515625.1 Sinocyclocheilus rhinocerous
TCATATATACATATATATATATATATATATATATATATATATATATATATCAGTGCTCACACTCTTTTAAGATTACATGTCAAATCTGGCCATTCTTGAATCTGAATATGAGATTTTAGAGCCTGTATCATATTTTTGTTGAGCCTTACAGCTGTAATCACGATGAATGGTTATTGTATGTAAAAGAGATTTGTGACTGTTCTCACGCTTTGTGCCTTCGTGAGGAGGGAAAAAATGACAGAACTCTTGTTTTCTTCCATTAAGTGCATTTAAATTGAGTGTTAAAGCTGTTTAAAACTGATCCATTAGTCATCAGTTTGTGGTTTTGTCTCTAGATTCTTCAGACCAGTGAAGCTCCATCACACTTTGAGATGATTACGTGTACATAAGTAAAGACCAAAACATGCACGAGGTCTCGTTCCCTCACATAAACACACTCTCCTGCAGAATCACGCTCATGTTTGTCTTTGACGCAGAGCACAGGAAGTGACTGTGTTTCTTGTGTTGTGTTTCTGTAGGTGTGTGTGAGCGCAGGAACAAGTGAACGATCTGACAGAGCTCCACCAGAATGAGATCCTGAACCTGAAACAAGAGCTGGCCAGCATGGAGGAGAAGATCGCGTACCAGTCCAACGAGAGGGCCCGAGACCTGCAGGTGTGTGTGTTTAACATATGACCCATGATGATGGCCCCAGAGGTCAAATGGATACTAGCTAGACAGCTTGACTTACACTAGCTAGTGGGTGTGAACTGCCACATAGATGTTTCTTCATCAGATTTGGAGAAATTCCATCAGTGTCTCAGCAATGGATGCTCTGCAAGTGAATGGGTGCCGTCAGAATGAGAGTCCAAACAGCTGATAAAAACATCACAATAATCCACAGCACTCCAGTCCATCAGTTAACATCTGGAGAAGACAAAGCTGAAACAACGTTTCTAACTTAAATATGAGTCCATAATCCATAATAACGCTTCCTCCAGTGAAAAAGTGTTCTGGTCTGAATCAGGAGAGAAATCTGCACATATCAAGCAGCGTTTACAAGCCAAAACAGCTCTAAACAGATATGTGAGAGACAACTGATGTTTTTATCAGCTGTTTGGACTCTCATTCTGACGGCACCCATTCACTGCAGAGCATCCATTGCTGAGACACTGATGCAATGCTACATTTCTGCAAATCTGATGAAGAAACATACTCATCCTAATCTGGGATGGCCTGAGGATGTGCACATTTTCAGCACTTCTTCATTTTTTTGGGTGAACTATTCCTTTGTTCTTGTGTCAGCAAGTCCAAAGCTTATTCAGTTTTTCTCCAAAATTAATAAATGTTATTATCATCACACACAATGACAGAGTTGAAGGTAAACAAAATGGCATATTAGAGTAATGCTACACTAGTAATTATTATGCCAGGCTATTTTAGTGCAGGAGTCGAGCAGTCTGTGTGTGTGTTAGTGTGAGACTAACCTGCAGTGTGTGTGTGTGTGTGTGTGTGTCAGGAGGCTCTGGAAGCGTGTCAGACGCGCGTCTCTAAGATGGAGCTGCAGCAGCAGCAGGTGGTTCAGCTGGAGGGCCTGGAGAACGCCACGGCTCGCACACTCATGGGCAAACTCATCAACGTGCTGCTGGCTCTCATGGCTGTGCTGCTGGTCTTCGTCTCCACCGTCGCCAACTGTGTGGTGCCGCTGATGAAGACACGCAGCCGCTCCGTCTCCTCGCTGCTGGTCTTCCTCCTGTTTGCTGTGCTCTGGAGGAACTGGGACGCTTTCTCAGGACACACCTCTCGCCTCCTGCACGTGCCCCGATGAGCCACGGGACAACTGCTGCTTTCAGACCATTTTGCACAGTGTTTCGAATGCCTTGGGTGCATTGCTCTTCAATGAGGTTAATATTAATACAATTTGTACAGCGGGTAAAATAAGTATTGAACACATCACCATTTTTCTAAATCCTGCCCCTCGTCAGTGGAAATGAATATTATACAGTCCCAACACCTACAGTTCCAGGATGATGAAGATGAAACAAGGCTGGACAATGATCCCAAACACAGCCAAGGAAACTCTCGATTGGTTTCAGAGCAAGAAAGTAAAGCTGCTAGAATGGCCAGCCAATCCCCTGACTTGAATCCAATAGAAAATAAGAACTAAAGGTCAGAGTTCATAGAAGAGGCCCACAGAACCTTCAAGATTTGAAGACTGTTTGTGTGGAAGAATGGGTCAAAATCACACCTGAGCAATGCATGCCACTAGTTTCTCCAGACAGCTGTCATTGCCTACAAAGGCTTTTGTACAAAGTAATAAATGCATTCCAGTGGTACAATACTTTTTCCCTGTGACATTCCATTTTATTACACAGAACTTAATTTCTGAACTTATTTGTATTGTTTTCATTGTATGTATGGATTAGTTGGGTTGTTACCGACATCTGGTGAAAATTTCA
>NW_015644382.1:21819-33323 GCF_001515625.1 Sinocyclocheilus rhinocerous
CAGAGTTCATAGAAGAGGCCCACAGAACCTTCAAGATTTGAAGACTGTTTGTGTGGAAGAATGGGTCAAAATCACACCTGAGCAATGCATGCCACTAGTTTCTCCAGACAGCTGTCATTGCCTACAAAGGCTTTTGTACAAAGTAATAAATGCATTCCAGTGGTACAATACTTTTTCCCTGTGACATTCCATTTTATTACACAGAACTTAATTTCTGAACTTATTTGTTTTGTTTTCTTTGTATGTATGGATTACTTGGGTTGTTACCCACATCTGGTGAAAATTTCATGTCAACAGCACCTTTAGAAATATATTTACTGAGAAAAATGGTGACGTGTTCAACACTTATTTTACCCGCTGTAATTCTAACATGATTTTAGTTGAATGTAGCATTCTGCATTAGCTCACACAAAAATGAAAATTCTGTCATTTCCTCAGTGTTGTGAGTAAACGCTCGTATGCTGGTGTTTCTTCTGTTGAACACAAAGGGAGAAATTTCCAGCTCATTTCATGCAGCTCTTTGTGTGCAATAATAGTGACTCAAAATGATGACGAACATTTGAATGAACAGAAACTGTGAACTGTTAGCGCATGGAAAAGAGCTGTTCTGTAACTTCTCCTTCTGTGTTCAGTGAAAGAACAGCATGGAACATGTAATAGATAATGAGGGTGAGTGACGTGAATGTTTAGGGTTTTACGTCTGAGGGAGGACTCGAGTCTCCTGCGATGGACACAGCAGAGATCATCCTTCCTCTGCTTTTGTTACTCATATTATTTTCAAGAAGTCAAAGGATGTTGGCTGTTTACTAGCATTGATGTAAAACACTGTTTTTAATGAAGTATTAATTTATTGAATATTGCACCGCCTTACTGGACCTGTGACAGACAGCAGAGAAAGACAATGACAGTAGTAGCTGTTACTGCTTATTCATAATGTCTATAATATCAAAATACAGTATTTCTGATGTTGTGTTTGATATTATGATGGAGAGGGTTTTTTGATGATCTGTAGGTTAGTTTGTCTACTGTAGTGGTGGATCGGGACTGTGTATGTTTGATCATGAGCTCGACTCAAGCTGACCAAATCTACTCACCCCTCGACTCGTGTCGTTCAGATTCTTATGAGTTATCACTCGTCTAACTGTACAGTAATGTTTAATAGTTCTCAGTCGTTTAATGATCTTTAGGGGAAAGTCCTCTGCTGAAGCCGTATTACGCTGCCTGCCTGTGTGTGTGTGTGTGTGTGTGTGTGTGTGTGTGAGAGAGAGAGAGATTTTAAACCGTTCTAGTGCCTTCACAACTCTTGATAACTTTTGTAATAAAGATATTTTCTGACTAGAGTTTAGTGTGAATGAGCTTCATTCTAATACATAAAAATGAAACTTTAATTACAATTTAACATGTTGTGTCAGTCTTCATTTCAGCAAACTGAAGAAAGTTTCAGAAAACATTACATTTTGAGAACACAAAATAGACGTCGGGTTTTCCTTTTATTTTAACAGACCTCTATTTTATAAATGCATAGAATAAAAGTAAAACTCTCTCAATAGCTGAGAATAACTGTCAGAAAAAAAATGTAATAGGCTTGTTGTGTGATTATTTTGGCTTGTTAAAGACAAGAGGGACAAATTATCAATGCTTTTTAAATGTAATTGTTTTATATGATTATCTGTTGTCACATTTTTAAAACAATATAGATAAAAACGGGACAACAATTAAGTCCCATTCAAATAAAGATATTTTCCAGAAAGCCTGTGCATAGTCCACATAATGTCCATCTTGATTTAGGACGGCGTCAGATCCAGACCGTCGCCAGCGAAGGACCTTTTGTTATCTCCATAGTCATAGCGGATCTCTTCGCCGGTCTGAATGTCCCGTGTGGCCATGAAAAGTATGACCGGTTCATGCTCCACAAAGTGCAGTCTCGGACTGAGATTGCTGCGTTTGGCCGAGTGTTTAATTTGTCTGCCAAACGTAGATTTGTTTGGATGTCAGTCGCAGCGCTCCTCATGAGCATCCAAACACATGCCCTGTCCATTCTTGTTGGTGAAGAAAAACAGATGTCCAGCTTGTGCCTCAGTGTTCTGGTGGATCTGCAGTCCCTCGTCCCTGGAGACCAGCCGGCCGTGGAAGTCACAGATCACCTCTCCGCAAGCAAACGGCCTGCTGGTGACCACACCGAGACCCTTGCCTTCTCTGTTCATCAGCTGCAGGCCTTTCCAGCACTGCCTGCGGCTCATCCGACGGATCGATTCATGTTATATCAACAAATGTAATGTTAAGGGTCAGATCAAGTAAGGTTTCCTCTCCATCTAACAGCTTTTCAACTCAAGAAAATGTGACTTCATAGTAAACCAGTGTATGTTAAAGGGAAAAATACATGATCAACATACACAAGTAAATGAACACTACAACTTTCTATCTATCTATCTATCTATCATCAGCTTTGCCTGCTTGAATATTATAGATAACAACAAACAAGTCGTACAGTTTTGCTCGATGCTTCCATATTTTACTGGAGAACAAAAATAGTCAAATATGCTTTGAAAAGTATAAACACATTAAGCTAAAGATTTGCAGTGTGAGTCCGTTAGCAATGATCTCACGGTCTGATAGATGAGTTCAGCTACAGACGGACTGATCACCAGTGTTGGGGGTAATATATTACAAGTAACGCAAGTTACCTAATCAGATTACTTTTTTCAAGTAACTAGTAAAGTAACGCATTACTTTTTAATTTACAAGAGAATATCTGAGTTACTTTTTCAAATAAGTAGCCGGCCGTGGAAGTCACAGATCACCTCTCCGCAAGCAAACGGCCTGCTGGTGACCACACCGAGACCCTTGCCTTCTCTGTTCATCAGCTGCAGGCCTTTCCAGCACTGCCTGCGGCTCATCTGACGGATCGATTTACTGTCTGTCGGTGCTTGGATGCTTCGTGGAGGCTTCCAGTCCTTCGTAACCTCAGCAGCATCTGGCACGTTCTCCATCCATCCCTGCTTCTCAATCCAGCTGTGTACTTTGCTCTCAGATGGCCGAGATGGCCCAAAGGTATCTGCAGAAACAAGATTATATTAGCTCATGATATTAGATCATATTGATGGAACTTTTTTCACACCGTGACTAGACTAAATGACTAATATTTGTCTTTGCAAATAAATGTTATACAGACTGTATGGTCAAAATGTTTTGCTTATTCCAGGACAACAATGCTGAGATTCATTAAGCTCACATTGTGGAAGTGTGGTTCAGGGAGCATGCAGAAATCATTTTCACACTTCATACTTTCAACATTTTTGATAATGTCTTATATACAAGGAGCAAAGCAGAGGACCTACTACCGAGCCTTGTGGCACACCATACTTAACTTTTTTTCTTTCAAGTACACAAACATTTGAGAAAAAAAAAAAAAAAATATTTGACATGCAGCACTAGTTTGTAATCTAATTAAAAAGCAATTAAGGTGGTCGTTTTTTGGTACAAAATATAATGTTGAGCACTAAATTCTAGTAAACAGATGATCTAAAGATTATGACTTAAGTTTACTCTTACATATCTTAATCCATTGACAGCCCCAAAATGCAGAATATTTTAAGTAGTACTTTATGTGGGTTACAGATATTTTTCAAATAAAAATGTTTTGGAGTATACATTTGGGACACAAAAATGCCAAAAACAAACAGTACAGTTTTGCTCGATGCTTCCATATTTTACTGGAGAACAAAAATAGTCAAATATGCTTTGAAAAGTATAAACACATTAAGCTAAAGATTTGCAGTGTGAGTCCGTTAGCAATGATCTCACGGTCTGATAGATGAGTTCAGCTACAGACGGACTGATCACCAGTGTTGGGGGTAATATATTACAAGTAACGCAAGTTACCTAATCAGATTACTTTTTTCAAGTAACTAGTAAAGTAACGCATTACTTTTTAATTTACAAGAGAATATCTGAGTTACTTTTTCAAATAAGTAACGCCACTTCAATGTGAATGATGTCTGAAGTTGATGATGTGTAGAGCAGAAGAGAAAGCTTTGCCCATCTACAGAACTGAATGTCTTTATGTTTTTTGTTAGTTAGTTAGTGAGTGTGTGATTGTATTACAGCCTCATGATATACTGTGAACTCAAGACTGCGGTTAAGATCAACATAATCCAGCTTTTTTTTAAATGTATGGCCGATCATACTGTACATGCACATCTGAGGTGAATAGTAGGACACTAGTTTGTAATCTAATTAAAAAGCAATTAAGGTGGTCGTTTTTTGGTACAAAATATAATGTTGAGCACTAAATTCTAGTAAACAGATGATCTAAAGATTATGACTTAAGTTTACTCTTACATATCTTAATCCATTGACAGCCCCAAAATGCAGAATATTTTAAGTAGTACTTTATGTGGGTTACAGATATTTTTCAAATAAAAATGTTTTGGAGTATACATTTGGGACACAAAAATGCCAAAGTTTATGTAATACCCAAATATAGAATATGAGTTTTGTATATCTGAATGAACAACTTACCAAGGACAAGACGCTCACGGAGTTTCTTTTGATTGGCACACCAAAGCGAGAGGCAATGGCTCTCATATTTCCTTGAGATGTGCATTCGTGCAGCTTTTTCTGGAAGCACTGCATGCACCGTTACTGGATGCGACATCTTCAGCAAGCATAAAGCTGTGTTCGCATTCATCCATATGGGCTCAGGCTCTTCAGATGGACTAAAGAAACAAAAGTGCACATCTCAGTGAGGATACTTGAATGATTAAGAACAGGGTGGATAACATACAATAAAGCAGCAGCAGGACTGGACTGAGGTTTCTCCTCAGTGCCTGTCGAGTAGGTGAAGTACCTTAAAAGTTCCTCCTCATCTGTCAAATCATAGTTTTGCATGGCAGTGTGTACAAAAGATCTGGCCATATTGCTGGTGATGCTTGGGAGACAATACCTGCAAACCAGAATGAAAGATGGTTTTACAAATTAATAAAATGAATAAATGTTAAAATAAATAAAGGTTTCTTTTCAGTGCACTCACTCATCATGCAGTTTCTTTAGATCTTCAGAGGGATTGTCAACCGGATTCCCTGAAGAAGATATGAAGAATTTCTCAGCTTCATCTAAACTGCATCTCGTTTGCCTCCTCTTGATCATCGCTGAACGCAGATAATCGTAGTAACCATCAAACCACTGCACGATGGACAGAAGAGAAAGTTGTGAGATTCTGACAGATCCAAGCAGCTTCCTTTTAATATCATTTATTATTAGTCTTACCGCTTCCTCCTCCTTTGACAGGACAAAGAAGGCATTGCATTCATTTACTTCCACCATGGTTCGTTCACCATTTCCCTCAATGTATGTCCGCCGCAGCCAATCAGAAACCTGCAAAATTCAGACAAATAATCTCTCAGTCAAACACTAAAACTGAGCGGATTTAACTGACCGTTTCACAACATCACCTACAATCATGTGGGTCAATAACGTCATTGGCTACAATGTCAAAAGCGCACAAAATTCTCTCAAAAATACATGAAAAATCTGACTTGATTAAACATATTTGACATTTCTAATTTGAGTATTTTAGTTATTTATTGTCAATATGCGTGGACCATTTTAGGTCACCTGTAGGGAATTTCTTAACATTCATATGCATGTGTCATTTGTTTTCAATTTCTGTACTAAAATTCATATTATTTTGAGATTTCTGGTGATATAAGTGTAAGTCTATGTACAGGTCATTGTAACTCACAGTCATATTCTTCACCACATCTGGCTCTTGGAGGAACCACAGCATCACTAAGGCCTCCAGGAAATACAGCACCAGCAGCTCCTGTTCTCTCGTCATTTCTCCTATATTGTCTATCATCACTTTAGCAATGACTTTCAAGAAATCATCTTCAGCAGACTGCAAGATCCGCCAGCACTGGCCTGCTGAAAGAACCCTGCAGGAGAAAGTGAAGGACATCAGCTCTGAGAAGAATAGAGGGAGTCATGAGATCCAGGATTTATCACTTTAGAAAAATGAATGAATGTGTGTGTGTGTGTACTGGTATTCCCTATGAGGACACCAAATGTCCCCACAATAATGGTAATGTCAGTAAATTGTGTCCTTGTGTGGGAATTTTTGGTCCCCATGAGGAAAGAAGATTATAAGTCACACAGAATGAAGTGTTTTGAGAATGTAAAAGTGCATGTAGTTGTGTGTGAGGACTCGGAGTAGGTTTAGGTGTAGGGCTAGAGTGAGAGGATAGAAAATGCAGTTTGTACAGCAGAAACACCATTACACCTATGGAGAGTCTAGAGGTGATTATTTTTTCCCCTAGAACTTGCTGCCATCCAGTGCAATAAAATAAGACATTTTGCTAACAAATAGAAAACACTGAACTGAAAGGGCTTGAAATGTAAACATTTAAAATGGTGTTTATTAATCATTATTCGTTTATTTATTACAATCCTTTCTTTACGTTTGTGGTTTATCTGTAAAAACCATTTTTTATACAATTACACTGCTGTATATATGAGCATGGAGCTTTTCAATTATAGTGTTCAAAAAATTATTACAAAGACCGAAACCATGCGCCATGTGATTTCAATTGTTCTGGATACATTTTTTATACAATTACACTGCTGTATATATGAGCATGGAGCTTTTCAATTAGTGTTCAAAAAATTATTACAAAGACCGAAACCATGCGCCATGTGATTTCAATTGTTCTGGATTGCATGTGTAGTCTGTAGTTTACCGATATTGTTTAATTCAAATGCTTTTAAATGGCAATAAATGCTGTGTTTTGTAATGAACTCAGATGTAATGACCTGATTCAGTAGAAACTAGACAGCAAAAGTAAAGTGCTTACCTCTCAGAAGCCATTTCGATGTCCAAATGTGGATTTTTCAGAAAGAAAATAAGTCTGGTGACTTCAGTCAGTGCAGAAGAGATCTACTGAAATCTGTGTGCTGTGGAGGCTTTAAATGATCAGAGCAGCAGAACAGACGACCAATCCTGAGCCAACAACCTGATGAGGCCATTAGCATTTGAAGATCATTTCCATTCTCGCTGTAAACGGCCGGGATTCAATGGGCCATCATGCTAATGAAGAGCAGACAACAGAGCAGGAACTCTGGGTTGCTTACATAATCGAAGAAAGTGCTTCATTTTAATGACATCTAAATGAACGTTTTCTCATTGGAAAAAAAAAACATTATTCAAAGACTAAATCAAGTTTAATACATTAAGTTATATCAACAAATGTAATGTTAAGGGTCAGATCAAGTACGGTTTCCTCTCCATCTAACAGCTTTTCAACTCAAGAAAATGCATTACTTTTAAAAGTAACTTTCCCCAACACTGCTGATCACAGCTATTAACGCTTCATCACCCATTTCTCCTCCACCATTAGATCTGCTGATGCAGATGAGAACAGTGATCTGCAGACTGTTGGTTAAGGTAAACCTTCTTTAAGGTGCAAACTGCTGCTGTTGTGACACAAAAGCCATGTTCAGGCGGCTGATGGCTGGATGTGCTGATGAACGGCTTCGCTGAACGACTGCTGATTCGCTGCTGATTATCTGTCGTAGCACAACTCAAAGTACTGAAAGTAAAAACTCAAAGTATGTCTGCTTTCATGACACTATCAGCTGGGGTTGAGGTTTAGGTTAGGGTAGTGTTGATTGGTTTGAATCTTGATAAAGCATTAACCTTGAAAATGGTTTGGAAGAACATTTCACTTGCTTTTATTTAAAAAAAAAAAAAACTTTAAGGAACAAGGAGTACCATTTTTCTTTGGAATGTGAGATAAAAATGATAAAACTGAGTAATTACAAATGCCCCAAAATAATACTTGAATACAGCACTTAATTATAATAACTCAGACACTTTACCTCGCTGTCTACCATTAAAACAGATTTTTAATATATACCATTTCATCTTAAAGGCATATGATCAAAACAAATACACTCAGAATAGTTTTATGGAAACCATTGCCTTTGCTCTAAATGAGCCCTAGACTGTACTAGGAAGGTGTATAAATGTCATTATGTTGTAAATAATTGACGAAAGTTTGACGGCTCTCCGTGTTTTTGTAGCACCCTCACCGTCTGATAAGGGGAGATACAAATGTGTATAAAATGAACACAGGACAGGGAGCTGCTTTCTCACCGCCAGCGTCTGTACTGTCTGAGCAGCAACAGCTGAACGCTCCAAAGGGAAAACCAATCGATCGATCGATGATACAACTCATATTATTGCTTCCATACAGCAAATGAGAAGAAAGGGAAGAAATATTAATTTCCTTTTTTTTTTCACTTACATTTTCATGACCACCACATTTTAACTTGACTAATACACAGTTTAGCACGTAAGTAACTAATGCTTCACATTATATATTCCTTTTAAATATACAGTGCTTACACAGTTATTTTAAGAACTGTCTCTATGGTATAGGCTATCTGATATTTTAAAATAAATGACAGTCATTTTTACAGTAACAAAGTACAAGGCTTATATAATAGGGTAAAAACACCAACCCTTAAGGACTGTGTCATTTTTTTCTGTGAAACAAAAGTTAAATGTGTTCAGAAAAGTTATCATAGTTTTAGTGACAATGACATAAATTATAAACAAAGTATGAAAAATGTCCAGAGTTGTCATGTTATTAGATTTTTTTATTTTTTATTTTTTAATTTGTACCAAGAGGGCGTTTTGCTTCATAGGTGTCCCAGTCTGACAAAGCAATTTGCTTTAAACATTTACAGCAAAATCAGAGTACAGGCAGTTTTAGCTTAAAATTAAAAAAGATATAATCAGTAATTATGAATTACAAAATTATAATAGCCTATTTGAAACATTTTGTTAGCTGATGCTAACTGGCTAGCTAGCTACCTGATGCTAACTTGAGGTAATTTTAAAATATAAAATCCAAATATTTTTACTCAACCAACTAGTTAAAATACATTTGATGGAAAAACAAAGCATTTGATGTTCAGAACAGATAACTACAGTAATTGCCCATTGCCCCCGACTATGTTTGAGAAAAAAATTATGTTATTCTGAAAATATAATTATATTTGTATTATATAACTCCCTATCTACAAGCCATACTGTTCTCATATCATATATAACTGTGATGTTCTACAACATAACAAGCTTTAAAACACTTGATTTCTTTCTGCTGAGAATGAGATGATTTGCTGAGAAATCTGTTTTCTCTCCGGTGCATCAGCAGTGTAAGCTTCACAGCGAATACTTCTACATCACTCTCGTCTACCTGGCCATAGTTACAATAAAAATCTATCTTGATTTTATCTTGTGGTTGTTTTGGGAAAAACAGTAGGGGGGCGTTTCCCCCACTCTACCCTACAGATGAGAATCCATGGCCGTTACCACTGAGAATAACGAAACATGACACAGGTAGATGTGAAATATTGGGATGCAATAACAATAAATGGTGATTTATTGTGGAAATGTGCCTATAGCTGTTCTGGGAATAATGTGGCAATGCAGATGATCTCACAAGCGCTAAAAATAGACTAACATATTATATTTATGGAAGAAATCAAGTTTATTTTCTTCTGAAATGTGGCCTATGTTCTCAAGGGTCCGTGATGAACTGCTGTGATCTGATCTGCTTTGTCTCAGTTGTCCAGCAGGCGGTGATATTAGATCAGACAGACACGTCTTCACGAAATCTGTATCAGTGTTTGAAAAACACAGCGCTTCCGCGAGGAAATAAGTGTTACAACCCGCTTCTTCTGCTTTAGGCGTTGTTTTTCTTTCTAAACATTCAAGTGAAAGCTGAGCGAATGTTATCATCAAATTAAACTAGATATAGTCATTATTTAACACTACACATGTAGCGTACTATAGCCTATATTACAAATATGTCATAACTTTTCTTTAAGATTGATTTTTATTGCTCTTCGACTAGTTTTTTTTTTCTCCTGAAAGTTAATAATTTTCACTTTGTGACTTGTGCTCCATTCCTTGAATGAGTCTGACGTCTTCACGTTTAGTCAGAGTTTCACACCGAGACGCGTTATCGGACCGGAAGCAGCTGCTTCCCGCTGTTTCCCTCTTCCTTTCCAGCACAGCTTGATTTCTTTCTCCGGACGGGTTTCTCCGTCGGAAGCGCTTCAGACTCTCTGAACTCTGTAGGGCTGATTCAGAGCCATTTCCTGAACAGCATCGTGTGAATGTAGGCTGCAGGAACAAAGAAAAGAAGAACCAACTGCAGCAAGTGTTAGTCATTTAAAACTGCGATTTTTAGGAATAGAAAATAGATCATGTTTTCTAAAATGTCATAGACAGGTAATGTAATGGTGATGCTTTCCAGTCTATTAATCACAAAGGACTAGTCATGTAGAAGTCATGTCAGTTCACTGCTCCTCACATCCCTACCCGAGCTCTTGAAACTAAGTGCGTATCAGTACCACGAGTTTCTGTTTCTATTTGGCGTCTTATTTATATGCAGAAATTGACTTTGGCGTGCATATGATACGCATAGGATTAGGGGTGCGGGTGCGTATTATATGCACGCCAAAACTGTATGCACGCAAACAAATTGCGTATCATGTGCACACGAAAATTGCATATTTTATGCACACCAACGTCAATTTCTGCATATAAATAGCACGCCAATAGAAACAGAAAATCGTGCTATTAATACGCATTTTCATGAGACCGGGCATGTGAGAACAGCTGCTCCTCCTCATCCTCATGAGGAACAGATCTTGTTGGCTTATTTATTTGCACTGTAGCTTGCTTTGAGTCTCTGTTGAGTGTGTTGTACTAGTAGCCCTGTTGTCTGTTTGTCCAGCAAACTCAAATGGAAACCGTTTAGGAACTTTATTTCATTGTAAACATACTTATGTTTTACAACTGTTAAACTAAAGTAAATTCTAGTCAATTACTAATTTATTGTGATAGTTTCGGCCTGTCACTTATTCTGCACTGAAAAAAATGTTTCATTCATCCAATTAAAAAAATGTAGGGTAATGGTTCACATCTATATTTTTTAACTTGAGCCAATGAAATTGGGTTGCTTACATAATCGAAGAAAGTGCTTCATTTTAATGACATCTAAATGAACGTTTTCTCATTGGAAAAAAAAACATTATTCAAAGACTAAATCAAGTTTAATACATTAAGTTATATCAACAAATGTAATGTTAAGGGTCAGATCAAGTACGGTTTCCTCTCCATCTAAGTGATATCTGTGTTACAGCTGATTTGCAGTCATTTCTTGACAGTCGATCATCTCTGTGACTGCAGTGCTTTTGCTGTAAATTGAACATAACATAATCAGGGGCGGTTATAAAAGAAAAACATCTCCAGCAGCTAAATTCAAATCTGCGTTCGCTGGCAGGCACAGAGCCAGAGACACACGTTTTTAAAGCACTGCGCATTATAACCAATCCCATACTATTATGTTGAGTTTATGAATACAAAGACCAATCAGAGGCGTTCAGATGAGTCACCGCTGAAACACGCTGTTTCGTCACTGCGCGCGCTG
>NW_015644382.1:33782-33862 GCF_001515625.1 Sinocyclocheilus rhinocerous
CATTAGACACATTTGTAATGGTTTTACTGGTTATAATGGGACTTGTATTGGTTTTAAGGGAAACTGTAATAACTGTAATG
>NW_015644382.1:37800-58191 GCF_001515625.1 Sinocyclocheilus rhinocerous
CCCTTTATTCGTGCCACCTCAAAAATGATGCCTCTGACACTACAATACAAAATTATTTGTCAAATAAATGAAACATGATGAAACATTCATTTTAGTTGCAATTGTTATAGATTACATCTAGATTGCAGCGATACATGACATGGTGAAAAATGACTGAATGAATAATAGGCTACTTAAAGTAGTTTAAGATGAATTTTAAAATTGTGCCCCCTAAAAGCACAAGTGGCCCCTGTCTGGCCCCCCCAGTTACTGTGGTCTAGAACCGCCCCTGAACATAATTGAAATCACCGTTTTAACATCAACTATATGCACTTTTCGGAAGGTTGATTATTATCCATTATTGAAGAGCACAATGAAACAGACAGAGTGTGAAACCGTGTGAAGCCCAAATCCTTGACACCCCAAACAAATATAATGCAGTTTTCTAGTGGATGATTTCTTGTTATTGAGTTACATCTTTTTTGTTGGTGCTGATAAACATTATAATTGTATGCTGTTCTAACGAGTGCGGCAACCAGTAAGAGTATTCTTTAAAGTACCTCATCATAAATATATGATAATCAGTTTAGTAGCCTGTTTTAACATGTGTCATGCTGTTTCACCGCTTTTTAGAATCAATAATGTAGTGAGCAAAAGCCTTTCTGGAGCCCAGAAACATTCTCTCATCCCGCTTCGCGAGAGCGTCACCGCCCCATCCAAACTCACTTCACAAGAAGGACTTTTCAAACGGGCTTAAGTTCTGATGACCGCGGGCGTGTCGCGGTGAATTCTCTAAAGTAGCAGTAAAGTACAGTAAAGTAGTTTTCTCGGCGGATTAGCACACGTTACACGGCGAGGCAGCGGGTCTCTATAAGGAAGCGGAGGCTCGTCGTCACGTCATTCGGCAGGAAACGGTCTTTCCTCCCGGAGAGCTGCGCTCTTTTCCGCTGGCTCAATGCGCCTCTCCGTCCAGAACCCGCGGAAGCCAGCCAGAAGGAAAAATGCCTCCTTCTCCAGCGGACAGACGCTCTCTGCGGCTCTTAGCGGCGGCTCTCGCCGTGTTTCTGACGGCTCTCCAAGCGCGCACGGCCGGCGCGCTCCAGATCCAACAGGCGTTCGCGTCTCCCAGCCGCACCAATAACTTCTTGGTGGACGCGGTGTCGCGTCGCGTTTACCTGGCCGCGGTCAACAGCCTGTACCAGCTGAACGCCACGCTCGCCAGGGAGGTGGAGACGCGCACGGGACCGGTGCTGGACAACCCGCTGTGCCACGCGCCGCAGCTGCCGCAGGCGACGTGCGAGCACCAGAAGACGCTCACCGACAACCACAACAAGCTGCTGACGCTGGACCGCGCGCAGGGCGTGCTGCTGGCCTGCGGATCGGTGTTCCAGGGCTTCTGCGAGCTGCGCGCCATGGACGACGCGTCGCGGCTGGCCGTCAGGTTCCCGCAGGACGGCGCCACCGTGTTCCCGAGCATGCTCAACATCGCGGCCAACCACGAGAACGCGAGCACCGTGGGGCTCGTCTTCCGGAGTCACGGCGGCGCGGCGCGGCTGCTGGTGGCAGCGACCTACACGGGCATGGGGAGCGAGTATTTCCCCAAGAACCACAGCAAAGAGGACCTGCGCTTCGAGAACACGCCCGAGATCGCCATCCGCTCGCTGGACATCGCGGACATCGGCCGGCTCTTCACCTACGACATAAACCCCTCCGAGGACAACGTGTTCAAGATCAAGCAGGAGGTCAAGCAGAAGAACAAGCTCAGCTTCGTGCGCGCCTTCGTGCACAAGAGCTACTCGTACATCGCCATCAACAACGACGCGAACGCGGGTGTGAAGGAGAGCCAGCCCAACAGCATCCTGGCGCGCATCTGTCTGGACACGGACGCGCCGCGCAGGTCCGCGGAGAGCCGCAAGCTCACCGAGTCCTACATCCAGATGGGCCTCCAGTGCGGCTCCAGCGGGAACATCTACAGCCGCCTGCTCTCCATCTACCCCGCGGACATCAGCAGCGGCGGCGCGGCGGGCGCGGAGCCCCATCTGTTCGGGGTGTTCGCCCAGGCGGGCGGCCGGGCGGCCGTGTGTGCCTTCCGCGTGCTGGAGGTGGAGGAGAGATTACAGCCTCATGATATACTGTGAACTCAAGACTGCGGTTAAGATCAACATAATCCAGCTTTTTTTTAAATGTATGGCCGATCATACCGTACATGCACATCTGAGGTGAATTCCATGTAATATGAAAAACCTTTATCATTTGCAGCAAACGGCCGTGAAGCAGATTCTGGAGCAGCTCGTTTCTGAAAACATGCCGTTTTTATTATGTGAACATGAAGTTTTATAAGAAGCACATGCACGTCTGGTGTTTATTTAGTGTCGCTTTTGTGCTGTTGTCTTTGTTCTAATGTAGCTCTTTTTACGTAACTGAGCCTTTCCCATAAGGCCACACTCAGGCCTCCTCGAGCCCTGCTTTCATTGCTCGTGCTCGAGTCTAACGACATCACAGCACGACTGGGTTTGGGTTATGAGCAGCGTAACACTGCTCTGCTCAGTGTGTCTGATAGATTGCAGTCTGCAGGAGCGCAGGAGGTCACAGCGCTCAGGGGGAGAAACTCGTGAGAAAACTCCTCCGCTGAATTCTCTCTCTCCCGTCACCCTGCCATGAACCTCTCGCTCTGCGCGCGGGAAAACACACGTGCTTTAATGACGAACCCGTCGGATTCAACAATAGATTCATCAGCGTGTTAGAGGTTAAAGACAGCTGCATTCTTCATCGGTTCTGATCATTCTCAGGCTAATTGCTTATTAGTGGTGTTAGATACGGCAGGCACTGCTGTTGTTCGTTTTTAGGGTTATGGATCTGAGTAACCCCTGACCCTCAGTAATCAGACCCGTCCTGTGCGTCTGCGCTACAGGCGGCGCTGTTACTGTCTAAGCCACTTACGCAATGAACGGGTACAAACATCATAAAGAGCCATAGACATGAGAATATCAGAGTTAATGTCACTCACTTCCGTGCATTCTGTGTTCCAGCTTCAGGAGGAGCAGCTGAACTGTGGGGCCGCTCACCTGCAGCACCCGCTGGCCCTGAGGAGGCCCCTGAGGGCCCGACCCATCTACGAGGCCCCGGGCCTCAGCTCTATTGCCGTGGACAACGTCCACAACCGCACCGTCATGTTCCTGGGGACCAGCAGGGGCCGACTGCGAAAGGTGAGGTGCACATGTATAATCAGTGGTATACCAAACACCAGAAATGTGTGAAGCTACACAATCAGGTGGATCCTGTGAACACTAGACAGTGATTTCAAAGTCAAAAGTCAAGTCATAGTTTGTTTATAAAGCACTTTAAAAACAACAAGTGTTTACCAAAGTGCTGTACAAGTGTACTCAATTTAAAACAATAAACACCCTCAGCTGTACAGGAACATCACCAGCTGATGGAAAGTCTCTGTTCAACCACAATAAATACCTGTCATAGACAGAGACCTGCGGATTAACAATAGTAAGAGTGATTGCAGCCTGTGATTGAGAGGCTGTCAGGAACGGTCTGAAATCTGTTGTTGAAGTCAGTGATGGTTTGATCTGCTTGGTAAAGTGGACATGAAACAGAAGTTGCAATAACTGTTGTGATGGATATCTGAGTGAAATGGCTTGATTTTGTTCATTGGGATTGGATTGGATGGTTGTGGTTTGCTAACTGCTGTGATCTCGTGTGAGTGACAGGCTGCTGGAGGAATTATTGTCGAGTCATTGTGGATTATTGTCATATAAAGATGTTGTTGCACGAGGAGAAGTTAATGTTTTGATTAAAGATTATAAAGACACATTAATTAAAAAAAATATATGGATAATTCATTCACAAGAAAAAAATGTTTTCCATTTTGATTTCATTGGGAACTTTAAGTCTGGCATCACACATCACCCTTTCCAAGTCCAAATGCTGTATGAGATCCTAAAAGCACACAACAGACGGTGCTAATATACACTCACCGTGAACAGATATTAAAGCTAACACAAATACCTGAATAAAAACTTAATAAACTTGCCAAATAACTGCTTGGTTGGTGGATGATTAGTCAACTAGTCTACCATACTGACGCATCCCTAATATATACCAAACCAGAATGTATATGTACCATATGAAGTCTCTTAAAGATGACAGCGTGTGTATTTCATAAGTGCAGTGCCGTGACGAGATGAAGTGCTGTGAACACACACAGCACCCATGTTACAGCACATAGAAACACACCGCTTCAAATATTTGATCATATGCTCTTAAGGGTGTTTGCCCTGTACACAAACCTGTGTAAAGCATTCCTGGTGGTCCAGGCCACATGTCCTGCTGCTGTCTGTCTTCTTTTGTGTGTGTGTGTGTTTGTTGTGCTTCTGCACACAGAGGGTTGGTTGTAAAGGGCTTCCAGCCGTATGAGATGAGCTCTGTTATCATGAGCCTCTTTCCCACTGCAGGAACTAGTGTCCTCTCAGCGTCTGTTTACACGAAGCGCTCAGGTTTTGTGTCGAGGAGCTGTGTTCTCTTCAGGTGTGTTGTTCAGCGCTGTAGGTCCAGGTACACAGCAAATTTAAAAGAGTGAATTTAACTCCCTCAGAGTTAAAATTAACACTTACCCAGAGTACATGGGAACCACTGGTAAACTGTTAAATTAACATTATTAACACTCTGACAGTGTTAACTAACAAACTCTTAAAGTGTAAAATATTAACACAAGAATGGATGATGAGAACACCAAAGTTGGTGTTCAAAGTTAACACTCATGGATTAACTGGTCAACACTGCACCAGTGTTCAGGTGAAAATATAAAAAAAATAAACCCACAAAACAATACACGTTTACATTTATTTATTTTATCGAAACGTTGTAAATCTTTTTCCCTGCACCAAAATGTCTTCACTTTCAATGTTTTCAATACAAAACTAAAAAAAAACACACAAAAAAACATGAAATTCATGAAATTCAAAATGTCAATGTAAAGAACATGTTCTTACAACAATTAAACATCATAATGTCAAAGCAAATCTGTGCAAAGACACAAAAAACATATTCTTATTTGGTCCATATGTACTCTTAATGTCATAAGGTTTATAATGCTGACATTTATCAGGTTAAACAACAGCATTCCATTCATTACCATAAACGCTGAATGCATGTTGATGCTCACTAATCAAAGTCTGTGCTGGTGTTTGGACCTCCTTGGAGAGAATAGTCTCATTCTTTTTTTCAGCACGACGAGATGCATTTCTCTGCAGTTTTCAGCCAAGCAAGATATCCACTCCTATTTGCAAACTGCCCCTGTAAAATTAAAAAAAAAAAAAAATTAAAAAGTAATAATAATAAATTAATTAATTAATAAAAATACAAAAAAAACAAAACAGGATAATTTCACATCCATTTATCAAAACTATTATCAGGGGAAATGACAGAGACAAGTATGAATTGCAATACAAGAATAGTTCACCCAAAACTGAAAACTCTGTCATCATTTATTTATCCTCATGTGGTCCCAAACTTGTATGACCTTCTGTCTTCTGAGGAATACAAAAAGTTATATTTTGAATAATCTACATAAGAAATACATGGGACCACTCTGATACTTTTGCATCTTTTTTAAAAGCTTGATATTGATTGGCATATACTGACATTATAAGGACAAGCAGGTCCGAAAATGAAAAAAGGACATACATCATTAGAACAACACAAGGGTGAGTAAATGATGACTTAAAGGGTTAGTTCACCCAAAAATTAAAACTACCCCATGATTTACTCGCCCTCAAGGCGTCCTAGGTGTATATGACTTTCTTCTTTCAGACGAATCCAATCAGAGTTATATTAAAAATGTCCTGGCCCTTCAAAGCTCTATCATTGCAGTGGCCGGGTGTTTCTGTTCAGCAGTCCAAAAGAAGTGCAATAAAGTGCATCCATCCATAATAAAAAAATTCTCTATCTTGCGCTAAACGTTGTACGTGGAAGCCCTTCCGGGCGTATGACGTAGGATGTCGGCGAAGCGCATGCGCCAGAGAGAAGTGACGAACGCGGAAGAGCAGAGGAGAGAGCAAAACAAAACGATTCATGAATTAGAAGTACAAAACAAGGATTTGTAAAGAGAAATGTCGGAGGATTTCAAGATTTCAGATTTTCAGCCAAGAGGAGACTGGAGACTTTGCCAAAGTAAGGTAAATTTGCTTCCTTTGCTCCTGTAAACAAACGTTGGTTCTTGCGAGACTAGCATATTCTCACTGGAGCTAATGCTACGCCAAAGTCCTACGTCATCCGCCCGGAACGGCTTGCGCACATGACAGTTAGCGCAAGCTAGAGGAGTTTAATCATGGGCTAATTTTATTTTTTGGGTGAACTATACTTTCGGTGTTTTTCTTGTTAAAACCAACTTCCCTGTCTGCTCCGCATCGCGTGTGAAAGGAAATATCACTCTGAGAAAAAGGTTTAGGAGTGTACACCACATAAATATCACTATAAATCAATATTATGTTATAAAATCCACATCGCGAGTGAAAGGAAATGTCTTTGAGAAAAGTTTAGGTGCACACAGCACATAAATATCGTTATAAAACGATATGATATTACAAAACACATTTTGTTAGTAAGACAAAACACTTTATTTAGCTGTTTTCCATCCTTATACGCTCCGCATCGCGAGCAAAGAAAATGGCGTCTGTGAAAAATATTTCAGTGTCTAATAAGGTTTACTCTCCGTTTTTACACCGGCCAGAGAGAGTGCTGTTTACACCAGCATAGTTTACATAGTGTTAATCCTTTAAAATTCAACACCACAACTTTAGCTCTTTACTCTGAAAGTCCTTAAAGGGGTCATATGATGCGATTTCAAGTTTTCCTTTCTCTTTGGAGTGTTACAAGCTGTTCGTGAATAGATAAGATCTGTAAAGTTGCAAAGACTAAAGTCTCAAACCCAAAGAGATATTCTTTATAAAAGCCTAAAACGGCTCGTTCTAACACGCCCCACATGTCTACGTCACGATGTGGAAAGATTTACTGTGTAGTTCCTGTAGTAAATCAGCTGTGGCTCCACTATGGGTTTCTGGACATGTAAACTTGTAAATACTATGCTATACAGTAGTTATTCAGTTCCATAGTATATGTGACCCTGGAGCACAAAACCAGTCATAAGGGTCAATTTTTCGAAATTGGGATTTATACATTATTAGGATAGGACAATATTTGACTGAGATACAACTATTTGAAAATCTGGAATCTGAGGGTGCAAAAAAATATTGAGAAAATCGCCTTTAAAGTTGTCCAAATGAAGTTCTTAGCAATGCATATTACTAATCAAAAATGAATCCTCTACCACTGTCCTTTACCTTTCTGCTTTTTATTGTCATTAAAGCATTATTTAGTGTGTTCATGGCTGCTGAATTCAGTTGTAGGGACGTTTGCTCCTCACACTGTAGGAGAAACATGAGCCACACAGTTACTCACACTGGCTAAAGATTATTCATGTGCACACGGCCTTAAAAAACATCTGCCAGCCTCAACCGTCTGAACAAAGGAGCTGTGATTAGGGCCAGATTCCAGGAAGGTGTGTCAGTCGCTCAGATCCAGCTCTTTGAGAGTGTTTCATTCACACAGATAAGATGTATCTGGCTGCGGGGGTCTCGTGTGAAGAGCTCAGAAAAGGCTTTTTGTTTCCCTGCCAAAACACAGGGACGACGTCTGCTGTGTGTGTGTGTGTTTGAGAGAGTGTAAACTAGCACACCTAAATCAAATCTACACAGCACTACTAAAGTGTCTCTAGAGCTGTACTGATGGTCTCAGGCAGTAATAACATGTTATTTATGCTGGTTGACTGAGATACAACTATTTGAAAATCTGGAATCTGAGGGTGCAAAAAAATATTGAGAAAATCGCCTTTAAAGTTGTCCAAATGAAGTTCTTAGCAATGCATATTACTAATCAAAAATGAATCCTCTACCACTGTCCTTTACCTTTCTGCTTTTTATTGTCATTAAAGCATTATTTAGTGTGTTCATGGCTGCTGAATTCAGTTGTAGGGACGTTTGCTCCTCACACTGTAGGAGAAACATGAGCCACACAGTTACTCACACTGGCTAAAGATTATTCATGTGCACACGGCCTTAAAAAACATCTGCCAGCCTCAACCGTCTGAACAAAGGAGCTGTGATTAGGGCCAGATTCCAGGAAGGTGTGTCAGTCGCTCAGATCCAGCTCTTTGAGAGTGTTTCATTCACACAGATAAGATGTATCTGGCTGCGGGGGTCTCGTGTGAAGAGCTCAGAAAAGGCTTTTTGTTTCCCTGCCAAAACACAGGGACGACGTCTGCTGTGTGTGTGTGTGTTTGAGAGAGTGTAAACTAGCACACCTAAATCAAATCTACACAGCACTACTAAAGTGTCTCTAGAGCTGTACTGATGGTCTCAGGCAGTAATAACATGTTATTTATGCTGGTATAAACTGTGTTCATACAGTTTATAGTTTTATATTGTATTGTTAATGATATATTGTTATTGTTACACTATTGTTACACCATGTAATGTCAAGGTACAGTAATATCATGGTGCGTTCTGGTAGTTTTACATGTTTATTTACTGTATTTCTGAGGTGTGGTTATGACCGAAGCCAGCGGTCTGTTGAACACTGAACAAAGCTGCACTCTCCCGTCACAGACACACTGTAATCTCTCAGACAGCGCTCTGCAGCTTCTGAGCTCGTGAACACAGTGATAATGTGGGTATGTACGTCCCTGACTGTGGTTTGTGTTTAAGTACTGCTTACATGAATGTTTAAAGTGCTCATATTCTACATTTTATTCATATTCCAGCATTTCATTCTTTTTTTTTTCTGTGAAGTCCACTTAAGATGTGAGTCAGGGTTTTTTGCTTTCATGATCAGGTTCCAGTTGTACCTTTAAGATTTCTCTATGTAAATGAGCAGCATTGTGATTGGCTGACTGCCACATACTGGTGTGCTTCAGATGTTCAGTGAAGAGCTGCTGATGTGTGAATGCTAATGATGATTTCTGTTTTGTTTCAGTAAACAGTCTGAGTGAAATTTAGAGGGAGTTTATGAATGCAAACAGTAGTATTTCCATTTTCCTTTAAATTAACCCTTTTGTGTGTGTGTGTGTGTGTGTATTTGGGACGGTGAGATAAGCTTATTTAGGGATCTGTGTTAGTAGAGTCTAATTCAATTAGAGCTCAACCTCTGCTTATCCGTCTGTCCTTCTTTCTGTCTGTCTGTCTGTTTATCTGTTCATATATACAGTACTAGCACTTACATTCATGCTTGCGGCAGCTGCACTGTACAGAATAAAGTAAGCTTTGTTTTAACTTCCACTGGCCTTTTAGTTAGGACACACACACACACATACACAGTGTGTTAGGCTACATCGACATTATTCTGGTTAAATTGGTCTTCTGAAATGAGGAGGCAAAGTTGTTGTTTTTTTTTCAATCAAACGTAAATTCATGTTCCAGTCAGTTAATTAAAGCCAAGTATGAATCTCGGTTAGTGTTTTTAAACATTTTACTTTTATTTCAAAATAACAGTAACAATTTAAACAATATTTTAATATTTTATTTGTGAATTTATGTTCATCTGTTCTTCTTGATAGTTAACTTCTAACTATTTTTGAATGTTTGGGATCATCAGTTATCAAAGCTCTGTAAATATTGGTCACAGACACGGAGATTTACCTTAAATTTCAGCAAGCTGATTACTCACTACAACTCCCACAGATCATGTTTTCAGGTCAAGTCTTATTTTGACGAGACAGAGTGGTTATATCTAAGTGTGTGAGTTGTTTACTTACTTTTTTAAATGAGTCTTTCAGACGGATTCACGAATGCGCATGAACACAAAAGAGGTTTTATCACATGAACCAATCACAGCCGATCATAACCAGTCATATCCAATAATATTGCGATGGAGGCATTGCATCCTGTCACGTGACTTTCCCCCATTCATTCTCAGTTACCCCCCACTAAACCCAGCGCAGGCTTGAGGGGGTCTGTTCAAACTCAATGGGCTGAGGGGAGGCACGACAGACGCAGACTCCTGCTGTAGCTTTACCAATTTAGAAAAAAACTGTAATATGTAGATTTTGTCTCAAAGGCCAGGTGTTGATTTTTAAAATGCCTAAAAGCCCATTTCAGCACCTGTGCTGGATGCTGTTGCGCTTTGAGCTAAAAACATACTCAAACTCTGTCCATTGTTTCATCCATCCAGACAGACAGTTGTTGAGAGCAGTCGAGGTGAATGCAGTGTGTGTGTGTGTGTGTGTGTGTGTGTGTGTGTGTGTGTCTGAACTGATGAAACTTGTCTACATTTGCAATTAGCACTTTGTCTCCGAAAGTTGATTTTGGCGATGATGAGAAATGTTTCACACCCACCGACTGTTCTCCTGCTCTTTTCTCAACATTCAGAAGATGCTAATTATGGTGAATTATGATACCATGTTATTATCACACTCTTCCTCTCATCTGCTGCCTCCTCATTTAAAGCTAGGTGTCATGGAGAGGCAGTGAGGAAGAACAGATCGCTCTGAGATAGAAACAGCACTTTGAGATACAGTCGTGATAAACCTTACACAGCAGCAGAAGCACATGTGACGGTCACATGACTTCATGCTGTCCAGTCATCATCATCATGGAAATAAAACTTTTTAGTTCACTTAGTGTACTGTTGTAATGTGTCTGTCAGTCCAAGAGAAAGATGCGGCCCGTTGGAAGTGGAGAGTCATGTGGTGTGTAATTGCATGTGTTGAATCATGTGTTTCTCTACAGCTGTCTCTGCTGGCTAACCTGTCCATGGCTAATCAGTGGTCACTAAAACTCGCCTCTAATGAACCCGTTCACCACATCATGACCTTCGACCCCAGCGACCACAACTACCTGTACCTGATGACCACACACCACGTGAGTACTGCAACCTGCGAGAACTGAATGCAAACATAAATAATATCACTCAGAAACTGTGATCCATCAGTTCATTACATTCTAAGGGTATTTTAAGCCGTGTGATCAGACGCTCTGTTTATCACGTTCAGCCGCGAGTGAGTTTGGCATGTGAGAGCACTGTGTGAATAATCATACTCACTGATGGAGCTGTGAAACTCAGCATATGACTGTGTGTTAGTCTGATGCTCACGAGCGTGTGTGTGTGTGTGTGTGTGCTCAGCTCCTGCGGTGGGCAGGAAACCCTAACACTGAGCCCGTTACCCCCTGCTAGCACTGACAGGATACACAGCCTGCCAAGCCCGCACAGTTGGTGAGCAGCCATTATGCTAAAGCTTGGAAGTACAGACACACACAATCCGAAATGTGACCACCCTTCAGAGAGTTTATACTGAAGCATGTGTTAAACTAATAAATGTAAGCAAATCAGTGCTATTTTAAGAAAACCAAGCCTTTTTGCAGAAGCAAAAATGTTATAAAATTGGATTGAGAGCATCTGTCATATTTTCTGGTTTGTCTTTGTAGCTGTTCAGGTGTCTGCGTGTGGACAGTACAGCTCCTGCAGCGAGTGTGTGAGCGCCGGCGATGCCCACTGCGGCTGGTGCACACTGGAGAGAAGGTAAAGCACTCGCTCTCGTCACTCACGCTGCACACAGACAAACAAAGCAATGATTTTCCAGGATCATGTCTTAATTAGCAGAATATATGGTACTCATATGGTACTCTTTCATCATTGTTGAGATCTCAAGCATCCATCTCCATTCACTTTCACTGTGTGGAAAACAGTTTTCATGTTTGAGGGCAGAAAGAAAGTCAAAGGTTTTTGGAGAAGCGGCCCTTTAATGGCCCGTGTGGAATTTGTCAAGCTGCATGTTTCAGAGCTCGAGATGTTTTGGGCTGGATTTCCTGTGGAGTTTATCTTTATTCAAGGGTTTTCCTGAATGTCTGGAATTGAAATCAAAAGTCACTGAGTGAAAGGCTCAGACGTTCTCTGCTTCACTCAGTTCTCACATCTATATGTGCTAATTGCTCTCAGGATAGTGGCTCTTTCAAACTGCACTGAGAGACTTTTCATCCCGTCTGTGCGAGAGAGAGTCTGCATACATGATGAGGCCAATACTCTATTTTATTGTAAATGCATTTTATTAAATAAAAGTGTCTGTTGTAATTTGTATTTGATTAGTCAGCCTAACTAATTGGACGATTGGATTACAGTTGAAGGATTTCACATCCATTCAACAAAAACCAAAAGAACTGTTCAGACTGGTGAATCTGGATGTTTCTCTAATGTCATTGCGGTCTCTTTAAGCTGCTCTTGTATCTTACTGTCATCTCTGACTCTCTGTTTTCTCCGGCTGAGGGTCTGTCTGGACTCTGGAGTAAAGTACAGTAGACAGACCTAACAGTCCCCATTATGAAAGGCGAGAAGCTCAGTTAATGCTGTTTTAAATGCGTGATCAGTGGGTCTTTAGGAGCAAAAGGTGTCAATAGTGCTGTTCCTTACATCATTTATATGATGATTTCATCCAAAATGTCTTAGACTGCACCATGGTGAGCGGTTCATTCTGTGGATATCGAAACCATGACACCTTTACTGCTGTTTATGATTTATGGATTATAATTACAGACGGAGTATGAAATCTTTGACTGAAAAAGCTTCTAAAATATTTTAGAATAATTTCATATGCCTATTTTTACTCATTTTTGTTAACATACAGAATACTGCTTGTATTGCTTTTAACATGCAACAAACAGAATATGATGTATTTTTTATTAATGAACAATACGATATATGAAAATAATAATTGCAAAATTTGTGAAATCTTGTGTATACACTGATCAGAGTTCACCAAAGCTAAACTAACAGAAGCCTGAGCCTGTGTTTCTTCTATGTTCACATGAACATGATTGGATAGTTTAGTGCTTTCTGTCTTGAGTGGTGAAGTGTGCAGCGCAGGGTCGAGAATGTGTGTTTGTGTGTGAGTCTGTGTTTGATGTGTGTGTTGTTCCACAGGTGCTCGGTCCAGAAGAACTGCTCCAGCGGGACTCTGGGCCGCTCGTGGATCAGCACAGGGGACGGAGTCCAGCAGTGTCCCTCCATGACCATCACACCCTCAGAGATCAGCCGCTCCGCTCACATGAGGGTACAACACACACACACACACACACACACACATTGAACTACAGCAGCACAAACTTTTTGAAATCACAAATTTATTTACAAATTGAATCCTTGCATTAATGTAGAATCAGCATGAAGCAAGTACTGAGTAAATAATGTTTGTTTAATATCATATATTTATGACATAAATACCATAGAGGTCAAATTTATTGTCAAATTTTAGGAATAAACTGAATAATTACAGACAATTAACAATATATTTGACTATTTTTTAATGTTTAATAGGGAAACTGCAGATGATCAGACTACTGTAGTTGTTTATCAATAACAACAAATACAGAACATGATCAATCTTATAACAACTTTTAATTTAAATACACATACAGCAATCTTCCCGTAAGCTCTTATAAAACATGTGCGTTACCTTTGCCTTTATTTATGAGAAACTACTGTCTTTCTGTCAACACAATTTTTTCATTTGAAAGCTTATTTTACGCATGATGAATAGGTAATACAATTGCTAGGATTTGGTGTTGATGTGTTTCTGATCCATTGATCGGTCAGTATCGCGGTATCCTCACGCTCAGATCCGGCCTGTGAAACGCTCACTGCGGTCAGCACTCACTTTATGAGCGTGTTTGTGCAGTAAACTGATTTACATAATTCATTGCAAGCGAAACAACAGAGACAATGTGTTCAAATAAATGACACTATTAAACGAGATGCAGCCTATTCTTAGTAAACTCACAGACAACCAGTCCAGAGTGTGTGAAAGCATCTCAGCAGAACACTGCACTGATCCTTCACTTCATCTGTAGCTCCTACAGTACATCAGATTCTGAGATGAAGATTTTAAGACTATATGAAGCACAAATTGCAGGCTGTTCGTTGTAAGTGTTGCTCTTACATGTGAAAGATCTTATGTTAAGGATATTTGAGGTGATTAGGTGAACTTCTTTCCTGGATGGATCTCTCACTGCCAGAGGAAATGACTCTTCAGCCCAAACAGGAAACAGGAAACAGGCAGCACTGTCAGGAAGTCTGCCATCCTGACAACAATAGAGCTCAATGTGGCGTGTGATAGCAGAGATGAGTGTGTGAAGAGAGAGGAGTCCTGTTACTCTCAGAGACGCTCAGAAACACCCAGAGTCTGCTGCCTTGCAGTTACTGGTGAATGTCAAGAAAAACTGTCTGGGTCATTTTTCACCCTAAAATCCAAAGAACAACAAGCCATTATATTTGCATAAACAAAATGAAGCTTTTTTGTTTAGAATTATTTTTGCTATATTTTAGAATGTTTTGCTATATGACATTATTTTCAAGACAGTTAAGCACACAGATTTCCTCTTCCTGTCTTGTGGTTTTGGGGTGAGCTGTGACTGTGTGTTTTGTGTGGTTGATGCTGATGCAGAGGCAGTGTGTGTTTGTACCTGGTGTTCACTAAAATGTTTATTAAGCGTGCAGAACAACCACCTAATAAAGCATTACAATAATCTAACTTTGAGGTCATGAACGCATGAATTAACATTTCTGCATTTGACATTGAGAGCATAGGTCGTAATTTAGATATATTTTTGAGATGGAAAAATGCGGTTTTACAAATGCTAGAAACGTGACTTTCAAAGGAAAGATTGCTATCAAATAGCACACCTAGGTTCCTAACTGATGACGAAGAATTGACAGAGCAGCCATCAAGTGTTAGACAGTGTTCTAGGTTATTACATGCAGAGTTTTTAGGTCCTATAATTAACACCTGTTTTTTCAGAATTTAGCAGTAAGAAATTACTCATCATCCAGTTTTTTATATCGACTATGCATTCCGTTAGTTTTGCAAATTGGTATATTTCGTCGGGCCACAAAGAAATATAGAACTAAGTATCATCGGCATAACAGTGAAAACTAACACCATGTTTCCTAATAATATCTCCCAAGGGTAACATGTAAAGCGTGAAAATGAACGGTTCTAGTACTGAGCCTTGAGGTACTCCATACTGCACTTGTGATTGGCATGATACCTCTTCATTCACTGCCATGAATTGATGGCGGTCAGATAAGTACGATTTGATGTGATGTGTGTGTAGTGTGTACAGTGGTAGCATGTGCTAATCGTCTGCTCCTCTCAGGACGTGGGGATCCTGATCAATGGCAGTGTGCCGGATCTGCAGGGTCTGCAGGTGGAGTGTGATTATGGCGTGGGAATCACCACAAACGCCACCGTACATCTGGACTACAGCACAACCCAGATCCAGACCTGCCCTCTGCTGCCCCTTCACATGTATCCCACAATCCCCTTCGGCACAGGTACATACACAAACACAGCTTGCTCTTACTCTTTGCTAAATAATTCCAGCTGAAGTTTTTCTTGTATAAATGTACTGAATGTTTCTAAGGCTGTCAAAGGTAAAAAGCAGCCAGAAACACATAATGTACAATCTTTGTCAAGTATTTTGCTAGAAGATGCTGAGACATTATTGAAATTTCAGCCCAGAATATGTTTAGTGTGTTATATGTTGTGTAGAATGATTTGTCTGTGTTTAGATCACGTCACCGTCCCCATGGCCATCAGGGTTAATGGTGTTTCTGTGGTTTCTGGAAATTTCACCATTTATGAGTGTGAACGAACTGGACAAATCCACTTCAAAACTGCGTGAGTAAGCACACATACTCTCACACATGCACGCACACACACACACACTGGTAATTCCTATCATTATGGGTTCATTCCATAGGCGTAATGGTTTTTATACTGTTCAAACTGTATTTTCTATCCTCTTTCTCTAACCCTACACCTAAACCTACCCTCACACACAACTACAGGCACTTTTACATTCTCAAAACACTTCATTACGTGTGATTTATAAGCTTGTTTCCTGAGGGGGACGTAAAAAATGTCCACACAAGGTCAAAATCTACTGGCATTTTATATTATATAACTATATGATGATATTTTGCTTTGGATAATCCAGTGAATGAAAGGTACTTCATCTCTTTTTTCTCTTTTTATTTGGACAAGATTATTCATAAACCAGTGGATCTTACTTTACATCTATGAAGCGTAACCTTATATTCCACACAAATCCGTATTCTGTGGTGTAGTAAAGATATAGTAAAGTCTGTGCCACATTTCTGGTGTCACAGCACACGTGCTGTTATCATAGAGCACAGTGTTCAGATGGAAAGAGCGGTGTAAATGTGCTGCGTGCCTGTCAGGTCTGTGTCAGTTCATTTACATCTGCTCATCTGTGAAGGTGATAATAAGCTCAGGGCCACAGGAGAGGCAGCGCAATGTATAACTTCACATCTGTAACAGCATCATCCGCATGTTAACATACAGTAGTTTAAATCATTCACACCAGTGCACACTCTTCATACTGATCTATATATGACTCTCAAACGCTAAACCGAGCCAGATTCTCCACCACCAACACCCGAGCACAACACACAACAGAGACTCTGAGAATGAAAAGCTCTGGTCAGATTTCACCACACAATCAAAAGAAAAAATATTACTTTACAAAGTCATAAAACAAAGATTTTCTTTATGCAAAACATGAACTGAAGTATAGGTGTTTTTAACAGAAAGAGAGAAAGACTTGTTTGTGAGAGGAGAGTGTTTGTGATAAGGGTGTTTGAGATGATGTCTGGTTGCACTCTCTCACACACACACACTCTCTCTCTCTCTCTCTCTCTCTCTGACACACACTCACACACACACACACACACACACATACACACACACACACACAGAGAGAGAGAGAGCAGTGCTGGATCTTAAACAAACACAGCGCCTCGTTCAGTCTGTGATAGCGGTGTGATGAATGCTGGGGTAATTGTGTGGCTCCGCTGACGCTCATCAGTGTTTATGAGTTTACTGAGAGACTCGGCCGTTCCTGCATCTGTGTGCTCCTGCAATCATGCGGGTCGGTCAGTAAGCAGTCTTCAGTGCTTCAGACAGTTGTCTGTTTTTTTTTCACACACCTAAAAAGTCCTAAAGCAGAGCTTCTCAAAGTGTCATCCACCTGATTTCTGTAAGGTTTAACAGGGGTGTGATCTACAAATGTTTGAGAAGCACTGCTGTAAGAACACACTTATACCTCCACATGGAAACATGGACTGCTTTCTCTTTTTACAATGACTAGGATCCGTTTCTCAGTACTTAAGTCACTCTTTCAGTGAGCAAAACAGCATCAGTGTGGCTGAACCGTGGATCGTTTATCATTGCTTTGACACAAAATACATTCAATGACATCTTTCAAATCACATGAAGGCCTATTTGTGCAGGCCGATTTGTGCCTTTACATACTTAAAATAAACTGTTGAAAGCCTAAACATAATACAAAACTGAATAAGACAGCATTTCTACAGCAATACCATATTGAAATATATTCCAAATGTAAACCCTAATAATATAAATACTATGAAAACCATTCAGTGTAGCTGAACACCTGCACAGCTGTTCAAGCTGTTTCTATGCTGAGAAATAGCGAAACATTTTCAAAAAAGTCGTAAATAATGATATTCAGAATGCTGCTATTCAGCAAAAAGCCATGTAACACAAGCTGATTTCATGATAGTGTGTAAATATTGTCCAAGCTGGCTATTTCATGAATTCATGCACTCTGACCTGTATATGTAAACCCTGAGGAGAATAAAGGTCCGTCCCTGATGAGTGTGTGTGTGTGTGTCCTGCAGGTGCACGAGCTGTCTGAGCACGGCCTGGCACTGTTACTGGGACCCGCGGCTCAATCTGTGTGTTTCCAGCAAAGAAAGCACTCCGCATGTCCTTCTGGAGGTAAGCGGCGCTGCGTCACACACTCACATCTGCTCATTCACATAGCACCTTACACTGGGTTCACATCAAGTCACAAATATGATTTAAGTGTCAGATGAGATATCTTCAGTTTTTATAGTGCTTATCCCAAGGTAAGGCCAGAGAAGCCAGTATAGATTGATTCTCTGTCCAATCCAAGCGGCACCCATCCGCAGCTCATCATAGATGTGACGCATGAATAATGTGTTCTCAGCGGAAAGAATGCAATCCCAGCATGCACTGCAACAAGCTCAGGGAAGTAATTCATTCAAGGTAGTGGACGGAGTAAGAGAAATGTTCAGTGTAACACTGAAATCTGCTTACTTAATCAATATATCTGCTTTAGACACAAGCCAAACTGTTGTGTAAGTCAATGTAACATTTTTGGCTTTTTCCTCTAGTGAAAAATAAATATACTTAAATGTATTTGAAATATATTTATTTCATGCTGTCACAATACGCTGGAGCACGGGAACGAGGAAACGAGGAGACGTGTAGATTTCACAAAAATGAGAGTCTTTAATAATCCAACATGGAGACACAGAACACAAGGATGACGTTCACAACAAGTAGACCCGACGAAGAACTAAGAAACAGACAGGAACTTATAAACACAGGATAATTACAACCACAGGTGAGCGGAATCAATCAAATAAACAAGAACAGGAAACATGACCAAAAAAGGAAAACAGGAACTACTACGGAGGCAAAACGGGTTCAAAAGTCTGACATTTCGCCCCCTCCCGGAAGGTGCGTCCTCGCAACGTAGATACAACAGAAGGGGGGATGGGTGGGAACTTGGGAGGAGGCTCAGGAGGAGGACGGACACCCGGGAGGGTGCCAGCAGACAGAGTCCATGGGGGTGACGAAGGAGAGAGGAGCCAGGGAGGAGGCAGGAGGGGCTTGAAGCAGGAGGAACCAAGCAGGACCCAGGCCACAGCCATAACGGTGGCCCACGGTGGAGCCGACGGAGGGAGAAGCCATGGAGGAGGAGGAATGGCCGCCGACTCCAGGGGGCCGACCAACGGCGGCGGAGCAGGTGGTGGAGGAGCCCGAGGCGGAGACGGAGAGCCGATGAGCCAGGGCAACGGGGAGGATCCGGAGGTCCTAGGCGGAACAGATGGGGTCGGTGACCGGCGCAAAGGCGTGGATCCGGGAGGCCGCGGTGGAGCCAGAGCGACAGAGGACTGAGGAGGAGCCGAAGGGATGAAGGAGCCTGAAGGAGCCGGAGGGACGAAGGGACAAGGCAAAGCCAGAGGAGTAGAGTCCCGAGGCGCAGGATGGTCGACGCCAGACCAAGGTGGCATTTGTGAGCCTCTGGGCTTTCAGGCCAGAACTTAGGATCGGGAGCCCTCTCCTCTTCAGTGTGGCACAGTCGTCGCGCCATACGCAGCTCACCCTCAGCCGCGGTCCTCTCTGCACTCACACCGTCCGTGGCTTTCTCCCTTGTGGCGGGCGTTGTTGCCGGCTCACACACCTTGACTGACATCATTTGTAGCTCCGGCTCAGCACTGTTGCTCCGTGCGGCGATGGCTCGTCGGTCGCGGCGGGCTCCGGCTCTCCGGCTCTCCGTCAGCGGTGGGCTCGGGCATGCGCTCCGCGCAATGGGGAGATGGTGGGCTGGGCACTGGGTTGGGAGTGGAACTGGTGTCCACTCCACAAAGGCGGGGAATTCGCTCGAGGGCCTTCCTCGGACGACGGCGCTCTGTACGCGGAGTTTAAACTGGTGTCATAGAACGCACAGAGTGCGTCGTCCGGGTAGCTGGAGAGGTTGGCAAGCACCAGGAACAGTCTGGTGTGGCCCTCGAGCGATCTCTCCCCCTGCTCCAGCAGGAGGAGGAGGTATTCCGGACGGGAGAGGGGATCCATAGAAACAACAGAAACAAAAAAACACTGAGGAAAAATTGAAACAAAAACGGAGGGAACACACGGAGGTGACTATGTTGGTCGGGTCTTCTGTCACAATACGCTGGAGCACGGGAACGAGGAAACGAGGAGACGTGCAGATTTCACAAAAATTTGAGTCTTTAATAATCCAACATGGAGACACAGAACACAAGGATGATGTTCACAACAAGTAGACCCGACGAAGAACTATGGAACAGACAGGAACTTATAAACGCAGGATAATTACAAACACAGGTGAGCGGAATCAATCAAATAAACAAGAACAGGAAACATGACCAAGAAAGGAAAACAGGAACTATTACAGAGGCAAAACGGGTCCAAAAGTCTGACACATGCTAAGTATACTACAAATACATTTTCATATTTATGTACTTAATAAAATGCCCTGCAATTGTACTTTTAGTATACTAAACTTATATATATATATATATATATATATATATCAAATGATCAAATGATTCATAAATCAAATGATTCATAGCTCATAACTTCATGACTTGCTCATAAAGACATTCCTCAATGAATCAACGTTTTTTGAATGAATCTCATTTTAAGTCACTTGTTTCCACCTGCTGGCATTATGTTGTAATTGATACAATCTTTGTTTGAAG